>NW_027667729.1:600000-868000 GCF_963924665.1 Micromys minutus | reverse complement strand
TCTCCTTATTTTGGGTCAAAACTCAGAAATTCTACTGATATTGGGGCAAAATTCCAGAAATTTCCCTTATTTTGGGGCAAAATTGCAGAAATTTCACTTATTTTTGGGCAAAATTGCAGAAATTTCACTTATTTCAGAAAAAAAAGCAGAAATTTTCTTATTTTGGTGCAAAAAGGCGGAAATTTCTTTTATTTTGGTACAAAATTGCAGAAATTTTTCTCATTTTGGGGCAAAAAGGCAGAAATATCCCATATTTTGGGGCAAAAATGCAGAAATTTCTCTTATTTTGAGGTAAAAAGGCTGAAATTCCCCTTATTTGGGGGCAAAAAGGCAGAAATTTCCCTTATTTTGGGGCAAAATTGCAGAAATTTCACTTATTTCAGGGTAATAAGTCAGAAATTTTCCTTATTTTGGGGCAAAAAAGACAGAAATTCCCTTTGTTTTGGGGGAAAAAGACAGAAATTCCACTTATTTAGAGGCAAAAAAGCAGAAATTTCCTTTATTTTGTAGCAAAACTGAAGAAATTTCTATTTTTTATGGCAAAAAGGTATGCATTCTTCTTATTTTCGGGCAAAAAGGCAGAAATTCCCCGTATTTTGGAGCAAAATTGCAGAAATTCCCCTAATTGTGGGGCAAGAAGGGGGAAATTTTCTATATGTTGGGGCAAAAAGACAGAAATTCTCCTTATTTTGTGGCAAAACTCAGAAATTCCACTTATTTTGGTGCAAAATTCCAGAAATTTCCCTTATTTTAGGGCAAAATTGCAGAAATTTCACTTATTTTGGGGCAAAATTGCAGAAATTTAACTTATTTCAGAAAAAAAAGCAGAAATTTTTCTATTTTGGTGCAAAAAGGCAGAAATTTCTTTTATTTTGGTACAAAATTGCAGAAATTTTTCTTATTTTGGGGCAAAAAGGCAGAAATCCCCCATATTTTGAGGCAAAAATGCAGAAATTCCTCTTATTTTGAGGTAATAAGGCTGAAATTTCCCTTATTTGGGGGCAAAAAGGCAGAAATTTCCCTTATTTTGAGGCAAAATTGCAGAAATTTCACTTATTTCAGGGTAATAAGTCAGAAATTTTCTTTATTTTGGGGCAAAAAAGACAGAAATTCCCTTTGTTTTGGGAGAAAAAGACAGAAATTCCACTTTTTTAGAGGCAAAAAAGCAGAAATTCCTTTTATTTTGGAGTAAAAATGAAGAAATTTCTTTTTTTTGTGGCAAAAGGTATGCATTCCACTTATTTTTGGGCTAAAAAGCAGAAATTACCCGTATTTTGGAGCAATATTGCAGAAATTCCCCTAATTGTGGGGCAAAGAGGCAGAAATTCCCTATATGTTAGGGCAAAAAGACAGAAATTCTCCTTATTTTGGGGCAAAACTCAGAAATTCTACTTATTTTGGGGCAAAATTCCAGAAATTTCCCTTATTTTGGGGCAAAATTGCAGAAATTTCACTTATTTTGGGGCAAAATTGCAGAAATTTCACTTATTTCAGGGTAATAAGTCAGGAATTTTCCTTATTTTGGGGCCAAAAAGACAGAAATTCCCTTTGTTTTGGGGGGGAAAAGACAGAAATTCCACTTATTTAGAGGCAAAAAAGCAGAAATTCCTCTTATTTTGGAGCAAAATTGCAGAAATTCCCCTAATTGTGGGGCAAGAAGGGAGAAATTCCCTATATGGTGGGGCAAAAAGAAACAAATTCTCCTTATTTTGGGTCAAAACTCAGAAATTCTACTGATATTGGGGCAAAATTCCAGAAATTTCCCTTATTTTGGGGCAAAATTGCAGAAATTTCACTTATTTTTGGGCAAAATTGCAGAAATTTAACTTATTTCAGAAAAAAAAAGCAGGAATTTTCTTATTTTGGTGCAAAAAGGCAGAAATTTCTTTTATTTTGGTACAAAATTGCAGAAATTTTTCTTATTTTGGGGCAAAAAGGCAGAAATCTCCCATATTTTGGGGCAAAAATGCAGAAATTTCTCTTATTTTGAGGTAAAAAGGCTGAAATTCCCCTTATTTTGGAGCAATATTGCAGAAATTCCCCTAATTGTGGGGCAAAAAGGCAGCAATTCCCTATATGTTAGGGCAAAAAGACAGAAATTCTCCTTATTTTGGGGCAAAACTCAGAAATTCTACTTATTTTGGGGCAAAATTCCAGAAATTTCCCTTATTTTGGGGCAAAATTGCAGAAATTTCACTTATTTTGGGGCACAATTGCAGAAATTTCACATATTTCAGTGTAATAAGTCAGAAATTTTCCTTATTTTGGGGCCAAAAAGACAGAAATTCCCTTTGTTTTGGGGGGGAAAAGACAGAAATTCCACTTATTTAGAGGCAAAAAAGCAGAAATTCCTCTTATTTTGGAGCAAAATTGCAGAAATTCCCCTAATTGTGGGGCAAGAAGGGAGAAATTCCCTATATGTTGGGGCAAAAAGAAACAAATTCTCCTTATTTTGGGTCAAAACTCAGAAATTCTACTGATATTGGGGCAAAATTCCAGAAATTTCCCTTATTTTGGGGCAAAATTGCAGAAATTTCACTTATTTTTGGGCAAAATTGCAGAAATTTAACTTATTTCAGAAAAAAAAGCAGAAATTTTCTTATTTTGGTGCAAAAAGGCGGAAATTTCTTTTATTTTGGTACAAAATTGCAGAAATTTTTCTTATTTTGGGGCAAAAAGGCAGAAATCTCCCATATATTGGGGCAAAAATGCAGAAATTTCTCTTATTTTGAGGTAAAAAGGCTGAAATTCCCCTTATTTGGGGGCAAAAAGGCAGAAATTTCCCTTATTTTGGGGCAAAATTGCAGAAATTTCACTTATTTCAGGGTAATAAGTCAGAAATTTTCCTTATTTTGGGGCAAAAAATACAGAAATTCCCTTTGTTTTAGGGGAAAAAGACAGAAATTCCACTTATTTAGAGGCAAAAAAGCAGAAATTCCCCTTATTTTGTAGCAAAACTGAAGAAATTTCTATTTTTTATGGAAAAAAGGTATGCATTCTTCTTATTTTCGGGCAAAAATGCAGAAATTCCCAGTATTTTGGAGCAAAATTGCAGAAATTCCCCTAATTGTGGGGCAAAAAGGCAGAAATTCCCTAATATGTTGGGGCAAAAAAACAGAAATTCTCCTTATTTTGGGGCAAAACTCAGAAATTCCACTTATTTTGGTGCAAAATTCCAGAAATTTCCCTTATTTTAGGGCAAAATTGCAGAAATTTCACTTATTTTGGGGCAAAATTGCAGAAATTTAACTTATTTCAGAAAAAAATTCAGAAATTTTTCTATTTTGGTGCAAAAAGGCAGAAATTTCTTTTATTTTGGTACAAAATTGCAGAAATTTTTCTTATTTTGGGGCAAAAAGGCAGAAATCCCCCATATTTTGAGGCAAAAATGCAGAAATTCCTCTTATTTTGAGGTAATAAGGCTGAAATTTCCCTTATTTGTGGGCAAAAAGGCAGAAATTTCCCTTATTTTGAGGCAAAATTGCAGAAATTTCACTTATTTCAGGGTAATAAGTCAGAAATTTTCTTTATTTTGGGGCAAAAAAGACAGAAATTCCCTTTGTTTTGGGAGAAAAAGACAGAAATTCCACTTTTTTAGAGGCAAAAAAGCAGAAATTCCTTTTATTTTGGAGTAAAAATGAAGAAATTTCCCTTTTTTGTGGCAAAAGGTATGCATTCCACTTATTTTTGGGCTAAAAAGCAGAAATTACCCGAATTTTGGAGCAATATTGCAGAAATTCCCCTAATTGTGGGGCAAAGAGGCAGAAATTCCCTATATGTTAGGGCAAAAATACAGAAATTCTCCTTATTTTGGGGCAAAACTCAGAAATTCTACTTATTTTGGGGCAAAATTCCAGAAATTTCCCTTATTTTGGGGCAAAATTGCAGAAATTTCACTTATTTTGGGGCAAAATTGCAGAAATTTCACTTATTTCAGGGTAATAAGTCAGAAATTTTCCTTATTTTGGGGCCAAAAAGACAGAAATTCCCTTTGTTTTGGGGGGGGAAAAACAGAAATTCCACTTATTTAGAGGCAAAAAAGCAGAAATTCATCTTATTTTGGAGCAAAATTGCAGAAATTCCCCTAATTGTGGGGCAAAAAGGCAGAAATTCCCTATATGTTGGGGCAAAAAGAAACAAATTCTCCTTATTTTGGGTCAAAACTCAGAAATTCCACTGATGTTGGGGCAAAATTCCAGAAATTTCCCGTATTTTGGGGCAAAATTGCAGAAATTTCATTTATTTTGGGGCAAAAAGGCAGAAATCTCCCATATTTTGGGGCAAAAATGCAGAAATTTCTCTTATTTTGAGGTAAAAAGGCTGAAATTCCCCTTATTTGGGGGCAAAAAGGCAGAAATTTCCCTTATTTTGGGGCAAAATTGCAGAAATTTCACTTATTTCAGGCTAATAAGTCAGAAATTTTCCTTATTTTGGGGCAAAAAAGACAGAAATTTCCTTTGTTTTGGGGGATAAAGACAGTAATACCACTTATTTAGAGGCAAAAAAGCAGAAATTCCCCTTATTTTGGAGCAAAACTGAAGAAATTTCTATTTTTTATGGCAAAAGGGTATGCATTCTTCTTATTTTCGGGCAAAAATGCAGAAATTCCCAGTATTTTGGAGCAAAATTGCAGAAATTCCCCTAATTGTGGGGCAAAAAGGCAGAAATTCCCTAATATGTTGGGGCAAAAAAACAGAAATTCTCCTTATTTTGGGGCAAAACTCAGAAATTCCACTTATTTTGGTGCAAAATTCCAGAAATTTCCCTTATTTTAGGGCAAAATTGCAGAAATTTCACTTATTTTGGGGCAAAATTGCAGAAATTTAACTTATTTCAGAAAAAAATTCAGAAATTTTTCTATTTTGGTGCAAAAAGGCAGAAATTTCTTTTATTTTGGTACAAAATTGCAGAAATTTTTCTTATTTTGGGGCAAAAAGTCAGAAATCTCCCATATTTAGGGGAAAAATGCAGAAATTCCTCTTATTTTGAGGTAAAAATGCTGAAATTTCCCTTATTTGGGGGCAAAAAGGCAGAAATTTCCCTTATTTTGAGGCAAAATTGCAGAAATTTCACTTATTTCAGGGTAATAAGTCAGAAATTTTCTCTATTTTGGGGCAAAAAAGACAGAAATTCCCTTTGTTTTGGGAGAAAAATACAGATATTTCACTTTTTTAGAGGCAAAAAAGCAGAAATTCCTTTTATTTTGGAGCAAAAATGAAGAAATTTCCCTTTTTTGTGGCAAAAGGTATACATTCCACTTATTTTTGGGCTAAAAAGCAGAAATTACACGTATTTTAGAGCAAAATTGCAGAAATTCCCCTAATTGTAAGGCAAAATGGCAGAAATTCCCTATATGTTAGGGCAAAAAGACAGAAATTCTCTTTATTTTTGGGGCAAAACTCAGAAATTCCATTTATTTTGGGGCAAAATTCCAGAAATTTCTCTTATTTTGGGGCAAAATTGCAGAAATTCCCCTTATTTTGGGGCAAAATTGCAGAAATTTCCCTTATTATGGGGAAAAATTGCAGAAATTTCCCTTATTTTAGGGCAAAATTGCAGAAATTTCACTTATTTCAGAGAAAAAAAGCAAAATTTTTCTTATTTTGGGGCAAAAAGGCAGAAATTCCCATTATTTTGGGGCAAAAAGGCAGAAATTCACCTTATTTTGGGGTAAAATTGCAGAAATTTCTCATATTTCAGGGCAAAAAGACAGAAATTCCCCTTATTTTAAGGCAAAAAGGCAGAAATTCCCCTTATTTTGGAATAAAATTGCAGAAATTTTTTTTCTTTAGGGGCAAAAAGGCAGAAAATCCACTTAATTTCGGGTAAAAAAGCAAAAATTCCTCTTATTTTGGAGCAAAATTGCAGAAACTCCCCTAATTTTGGGGCAAAGAGGCAGAAATTCCCTATATGTTAGGGCAAAAAAACAGAAATTCTCCTTATTTTGGGGCAAAACTCAGAATTTCCACTTATTTTGGGGCAAAATTCCAGAAATTTCCCTTATTTTGGGGCAAAATTGCAGAAATTTCACTTATTTTGGGGCAAAATTGGAGAAATTTTCCTTATTTCAGGTAAAAATGGCAGAAATTTTTCTTATTTTGGGGCAAAAAAGCAGAAATTCCTAATATTTTGTGGCAAAAATGCAGAAATTCCCCTTATTTTGAGGTAAAAAGGCTGAAATTCCCCTTATTTTGGGGGCAAAAAGGCAGAAATTTTTCTTATTTTGGGGCAAAATTGCAGACATTTCACTTATTTCAGGGTAATAAGTCAGAAATTTTCCTTATTTTGGGGCAAAAAAGACAGAAATTCCCCTAATTGTGGGGCAAAAAGGCAGAAATTCCCTATATGTTGGGGCAAAAAGACAGAAATTCTCCTTATTTTGGGGCAAAACTCAAAAATTCCACTTATTTTGGGGCAAAATTGCAGGAATTTACCTTATTTTGGGGCAAAATTGCAGAAATTTTCCTTATTTGGGGCAAAATTGAAGAAATTTCACTTATTTTCAGGTAAAAAGACTGAAATATCCTTTATTTTGGGGCAAAAAGGAGGAAATTCCCCTTATTTTGGGGCAAAATTGCAGAAATTTTTCTTATTTTGGGGCAAAAAGGCTGAAATTCTTATTTTGAGGTAAAATGCTGAAATTCCCCATATTTTGGGGCAAAAGGCAAAAATTCTTCTTATTTTGGGGCAAAAAGGCACAAATTTCCCTTATTTTCGGGCAAAATTGCAGAAATTTCATTTATTTCAGGGCAAAAATTCAGAAATTCCTTTTATTTTGGGGCAAAGAGCAGAAATTTCTTTTATTATGGTACAAAATTGAAGAAATTTTTCTTATTTTGAAACAAAAAGGCAGAAAATTCCCCTTATTTTGAGGCAAAAGGCAGAAATTACTCTCAATTTGAGGTAAAATGCAGAAATTCCCTTTATTTTGGGGATAGAAAGCAGAAATTCCCCGTATTTTGAAGCAAAATTGCAGAAATTCTCATAATTTTCGTGCAAAAAGGCAGAAATTCTCCTTATTTTGGGGCAAAAAGACAGAAAATCTCCTTTTTTGGGAGCAAACAGTCAGAAATTTTCCTTATTTTGGGGCAAAATTGCAGAAATTTCCTTTACATTGGGACAAAATTGCAGAAATTTCCATATTTTGGGGCAAAATTGCAGAAATTTCACTTATTTCAGGGAAAAAAGGCGAAAATTTTTTTTGGGGGGGCAAAAAGGCAGAAAATTTTTTTATTTTGGTACAAAATTGCAGAAATTTTTCTTATTTTGGGGCAAAAAGTCAGAAATTCCTCATATTTTGGGGCAAAAATGCAGAAATTCCCCTTACTTTGAGGTAAAAAGGCTGAAATTCCCCTTATTTTGGGGCAAAAAGACAGAAATTTCGTTTATTTTGGGGAAAAGGCAGAAATTGCACTTATTTTGAGTCAAAAAGGTGGAAAATCCCCTTATTTTGGGGCAAAAATGAAGAAATTTGCTTTTTTTATGGCAAAAAGGTATACATTCCCTTTATTTTTGGGCAAAATGGCACAAATTCCCCGTATTTTGGAGCAACATTGCAGAAATTCCCCTAATTTTTGGGCAAAAAGGCAGAAATTCCCCTTATTTTGGGGTAAAACTGCAGAAATTTCACTTTTTTGCAGCAAAATGTCAGAAATTCCCCTTATTTTCGGCAAAAAAAGCAGATAATCCCCTTATTTTAGGGAAAAATTGCAGAAATTTCTCTTATTTTGGGGCAAAATTGCAGAAATTTCACTTATTTCGCGGCAAAATGTCAGAAATTCCCCTTATTTTCGGCAAAAAAGGCAGAAAATTCCCGTATTTTGGAGAATAAATTGCAGAAATTCACCTAATTTTAGGGTAAAAAAATACAGTAATTTTCTTTATTTTTGGGCAAAAAGGCAGAAATTCTCCTTATTTTAGGGCAAAAAGGCAGAAATTCTTATTTTAGGGCAAAATTGCAGAAATTTTTTTTATTTGGGGGCAAAAAACAGAAATTCCCCTTATTTTGGGGCAAAATTGCAGAAATTTCCCTTATTATGGGGAAAAATTGCAGAAATTTCCCTTATTTTAGGGCAAAATTGCAGAAATTTCACTTATTTCAGAGAAAAAAAGCAAAATTTTTCTTATTTTGGGGCAAAAAGGCAGAAATTCCCATTATTTTGGGGCAAAAAGGCAGAAATTCACCTTATTTTGGGGTAAAATTGCAGAAATTTCACATATTTCAGGGCAAAAAGACAGAAATTCCCCTTATTGTAAGGCAGAAAGGCAGAAATTCCTCTTATTTTGGAATAAAATTGCAGAAATTTTTTTTCTTTAGGGGCAAAAAGGCAGAAAATCCACTTAATTTCGGGTAAAAAAGCAGAAATTCCTCTTATTTTGGAGCAAAATTGCAGAAACTCCCCTAATTTTGGGGCATAAAGGCAGAAATTCCCTTTATTTTGGGGCAAAAATAGAGAAATTCTCATTATTTTGGGGCAAAAATCAGAAATTTCCCTTATTTCGGGTCAAAATTTTAGAAATTTCTTTTATATTGTTACAGACTTGCAGAAATTTTTCTTATTTTGTGGCAAAAAGGCAGAAATTTCCCATATTTTGGTGCAAAAAGCCTAAAATTTCCTTTATTATGAGGTAAAATCCTGAAATTCCCCAAATTTTGGGGCAAAAAGGCAGAAATTCCCCTCATTTGGAGGCAAAAATACACAAATTTCCCTTATTTTCGGGCATAATTGCAGGAATTTCATTTATTTCAGGGCAAAAAGTCAGAAATTCCTTCTATTTTGGGGCAAAAAGCAGAAATTTCTTTTATTTTGATACAAAATTGTAGAAATTTTCCTTATTTTGGAACAAAAAGGCAAAAATTACCCATATTTTGGGGAAAAAGGCAGAAATTCCCCTTATTTTGAGGTAAAAAGGCTGAAATTCCCATTATTTTGGGGTAAAAAGGCAGAAATTCCCGTTAATTGGGGCAGAAAAGCAGAAATTTTCCTTATTTAAGGGCAATAGGGCAGATATTCCCCATATTTTGTGGCAAAAAGGCAGAAATTCCCCTTATTTGGAGGTAAAATGATGAAATTCCCCTTTTTTTCGGCAAAAAGGCAGAAATTCCTATTATTTTGGGGCAAAATTGCAGAAATTTCCTTTATTTTGGGGCAAAATTGCAGAAATTTCCCTTATTTTGGGGCAAAATTGCAGAAATTTCACTTATTTCAGGGAAAAAGCACAGAAATTTCTCTTATTTTGGGGCAAAAAGGCAGAAATTTCTTTTATTTTGGTACAAAATTGCAGAAATTTTCTTTATTTTGGGGCAAAAATGAAGAAATTCCCCATATTTTGGGGCAAAAAGGAAGAGATTCCCCTTATCATGAGGTAAAATGCTGAAATATCCCTTATTTTGGGGCAAAAAGACAGAAATTCCCTTTATTTTGTGGCAAAAAGGCAAAAATTTCCCTTATTTTGGGGCAAAATTGCAGAAATTTCACTTATTTCAGGGCAAAATTCAAAAATTCCTTTTATTTTTGGGCAAAAAGAGAAATTTTGTTTATTTTTGGGTAAAAAGGCAGAAATTTCACTTATTGTGAGGTAAGAAGGCAGAAATTCCTCTTATTTTGGGGCAAAAATGAAGAAATTTCCCTTTTTTGTGGCAAAAGGTATATATTCTCCTTATTTTCGGGCAAAAAAGCAGAAATATCCCGTTTTTTGGAGCACAATTGCAGAAAATCCCCTAATTGTGGGGCAAAAAGGCAGAAATTCCCTATATGTTGGGGCAAAAAGACAGAAATTCTCCTTATTTTGGGGCAAAACTCAGAAATTCCACTTATTTTGGGGCAAAATTCCAGAAATTTCCCTTATTTTGGGGCAAATTTGCAGAAATTTCACTTATTTTGGGGCAAAATTGCAGAAATTTCACTTATTTTGGGGCAAAATTGCAGAAATTTCACTTATTTCAGGGTAATAAGTCAGAAATTTTCCTTATTTTGGGGCCAAAAAGACAGAAATTCCCTTTGTTTTTGGGGGGAAAAGACAGAAATTCCACTTATTTAGAGGCAAAAAAGCAGAAATTCCTCTTATTTTGGAGCAAAATTGCAGAAATTCCCCTAATTGTGGGGCAAAAAGGCAGAAATTCCCTATATGTTGGGGCAAAAAGAAACAAATTTTCCTTATTTTGGGTCAAAACTCAGAAATTCCACTGATATTGGGGCAAAATTCCAGAAATTTCCCGTATTTTGGGGCAAAATTGCAGAAATTTCACTTATTTTGGGGCAAAATTGCAGAAATTTCACTTATTTCAGAAAAAAAAGCAGGAATTTTCCTATTTTGGTGCAAAAAGGCGGAAATTTCTTTTATTTTGGTACAAAATTGCAGAAATTTTTCTTATTTTGGGGCAAAAAGGCAGAAATCTCCCATATTTTGAGGCAAAAATGCAGAAATTTCTCTTATTTTGAGGTAAAAAGGCTGAAATTCCCCTTATTTTGGAGCAATATTGCAGAAATTCCCCTAATTGTGGGGCAAAGAGGCAGAAATTCCCTATATGTTAGGGCAAAAATACAGAAATTCTCCTTATTTTGGGGCAAAACTCAGAAATTCTACTTATTTTGGGGCAAAATTCCAGAAATTTCCCTTATTTTGGGGCAAAATTGCAGAAATTTCACTTATTTTGGGGCAAAATTGCAGAAATTTCACTTATTTTAGGGTAATAAGTCAGAAATTTTCCTTATTTTGGGGCCAAAAAGACAGAAATTCCCTTTGTTTTGGGGGGGAAAAGACAGAAATTCCACTTATTTAGAGGCAAAAAAGCAGAAATTCCTCTTATTTTGGAGCAAAATTGCAGAAATTCCCCTAATTGTGGGGCAAAAAGGCAGAAATTCCCTATATGTTGGGGCAAAAAGAAACAAATTCTCCTTATTTTGGGTCAAAACTCAGAAATTCCACTGATGTTGGGGCAAAATTCCAGAAATTTCCCGTATTTTGGGGCAAAATTGCAGAAATTTCACTTATTTTGGGGCAAAAAGGCAGAAATCTCCCATATTTTGGGGCAAAAATGCAGAAATTTCTCTTATTTTGAGGTAAAAAGGCTGAAATTCCCCTTATTTGGAGGCAAAAAGGCAGAAATTTCCCTTATTTTGGGGCAAAATTGCAGAAATTTCACTTATTTCAGGCTAATAAGTCAGAAATTTTCCTTATTTTGGGGCAAAAAAGACAGAAATTTCCTTTGTTTTGGGGGATAAAGACAGTAATACCACTTATTTAGAGGCAAAAAAGCAGAAATTCCCCTTATTTTGGAGCAAAACTGAAGAAATTTCTATTTTTTATGGCAAAAGGGTATGCATTCTTCTTATTTTCGGGCAAAAATGCAGAAATTCCCAGTATTTTGGAGCAAAATTGCAGAAATTCCCCTAATTGTGGGGCAAAAAGGCAGAAATTCCCTATATGTTTTGGCAAAAAGACAGAAATTCTCCTTATTTTGGGGCAAAACTCAGAAATTCCACTTATTTTGGTGCAAAATTCCAGAAATTTCCCTTATTTTAGGGCAAAATTGCAGAAATTTCACTTATTTTGGGGCAAAATTGCAGAAATTTAACTTATTTCAGAAAAAAATTCAGAAATTTTTCTATTTTGGTGCAAAAAGGCAGAAATTTCTTTTATTTTGGTACAAAATTGCAGAAATTTTTCTTATTTTGGGGCAAAAAGTCAGAAATCTCCCATATTTAGGGGAAAAATGCAGAAATTCCTCTTATTTTGAGGTAAAAATGCTGAAATTTCCCTTATTTGGGGGCAAAAAGGCAGAAATTTCCCTTATTTTGAGGCAAAATTGCAGAAATTTCACTTATTTCAGGGTAATAAGTCAGAAATTTTCTCTATTTTGGGGCAAAAAAGACAGAAATTCCCTTTGTTTTGGGAGAAAAATACAGATATTTCACTTTTTTAGAGGCAAAAAAGCAGAAATTCCTTTTATTTTGGAGCAAAAATGAAGAAATTTCCCTTTTTTGTGGCAAAAGGTATACATTCCACTTATTTTTGGGCTAAAAAGCAGAAATTACACGTATTTTAGAGCAAAATTGCAGAAATTCCCCTAATTGTAAGGCAAAATGGCAGAAATTCCCTATATGTTAGGGCAAAAAGACAGAAATTCTCTTTATTTTTGGGGCAAAACTCAGAAATTCCATTTATTTTGGGGCAAAATTCCAGAAATTTCTCTTATTTTGGGGCAAAATTGCAGAAATTTCACTTATTTTGGGGCAAAATTGCAGAAATTTCACTTATTTCATGGTAAAAAGGCGGAAATTTTCCTTATTTTGATGCAAAAATGCAGAAATTCCAAATATTTTGTGGCAAAAATGAAGAAATTCCCTTTATTTTGAGGTAAAAAGGCAGAAATTCCCCTTATTTGGGGGCAAAAAAAAGAAATTTCACTTATTTTGGGGCAAAAACTCAGAAATTCCACACTTTTTTGGTCAAAATTCCAGAAATTTCCCTTATTTTGGGGCAAAATTGCAGAAATTTCACTTATTTTGGTGCAAAATTGCAGAAATTTAACTTATTTCAGAAAAAAATTCAGAAATTTTCCTATTTTGGTGCAAAAAGGCAGAATTATCTTTTATTTTGGTACAAAATTGCAGAAATTTTTCTTATTTTGGGGCAAAAAGGCAGAAATCTCCCATATTTTGGGGCAAAAATGAAGATATTCCTCTTATTTTGAGGTAAAAAGGCTGAAATTTCCTTTATTTGGGGGCAAAAAGGCAGAAATTTCCCTTATTTTGAGGAAAATTGCAGAAATTTCACTTATTTCAGGGTAATAAGTCAGAAATTTTCGTTATTTTGGGGCAAAAAAGACAGAAATTCCCTTTGTTTTGGGGGAAAAAGACAGAAATTCCACTTTTTTAGAGGCAAAAAAGCAGAAATTCCTTTTATTTTGGAGTAAAAATGAAGAAATTTCTTTTTTTGTGGCAAAAGGTATACATTCCACTTATTTTTGGGCTAAAAAGCAGAAATTACCCGTATTTTGGAGCAAAATTGCAGAAAATCCCCTAATTGTGGGGCAAAGAGGCAGAAATTCCCTATATGTTAGGGCAAAAAAACAGAAATTCTCCTTATTTTGGGGCAAAACTCAGAATTTCCACTTATTTTGGGGCAAAATTCCAGAAATTTCCCTTATTTTGGGGCAAAATTGCAGAAATTTCACTTATTTTGGGGCAAAATTGGAGAAATTTCCCTTATTTCAGGTAAAAATGGCAGAAATTTTTCTTATTTTGGGGCAAAAAAGCAGAAATTCCTAATATTTTGTGGCAAAAATGCAGAAATTCCCCTTATTTTGAGGTAAAAAGGCTGAAATTCCCCTTATTTTGGGGGCAAAAAGGCAGAAATTTTTCTTATTTTGGGGCAAAATTGCAGACATTTCACTTATTTCAGGGTAATAAGTCAGAAATTTTCCTTATTTTGGGGCAAAAAAGACAGAAATTCCCCTAATTGTGGGGCAAAAAGGCAGAAATTCCCTATATGTTGGGGCAAAAAGACAGAAATTCTCCTTATTTTGGGGCAAAACTCAAAAATTCCACTTATTTTGGGGCAAAATTGCAGGAATTTACCTTATTTTGGGGCAAAATTGCAGAAATTTTCCTTATTTGGGGCAAAATTGCAGAAATTTCACTTATTTTCAGGTAAAAAGACTGAAATATCCTTTATTTTGGGGCAAAAAGGAGGAAATTCCCCTTATTTTGGGGCAAAATTGCAGAAATTTTTCTTATTTTGGGGCAAAAAGGCTGAAATTCTTATTTTGAGGTAAAATGCTGAAATTCCCCATATTTTGGGGCAAAAGGCAAAAATTCTTCTTATTTTGGGGCAAAAAGGCACAAATTTCCCTTATTTTCGGGCAAAAATGCAGAAATTTCATTTATTTCAGGGCAAAAATTCAGAAATTCCTTTTATTTTGGGGCAAAGAGCAGAAATTTCTTTTATTATGGTACAAAATTGAAGAAATTTTTCTTATTTTGAAACAAAAAGGCAGAAAATTCCCCTTATTTTGAGGCAAAAGGCAGAAATTACTCTCAATTTGAGGTAAAATGCAGAAATTCCCTTTATTTTGGGGCTAGAAAGCAGAAATTCCCCGTATTTTGAAGCAAAATTGCAGAAATTCTCATAATTTTCGTGCAAAAAGGCAGAAATTCTCCTTATTTTGGGGCAAAAAGACAGAAAATCCCCTTTTTTGGGAGCAAACAGTCAGAAATTTTTTTTATTTTGGGGCAAAATTGCAGAAATTTCCTTTACATTGGGACAAAATTGCAGAAATTTCCATATTTTGGGGCAAAATTGCAGAAATTTCACTTATTTCAGGGAAAAAAGGCGAAAATTTTTTTTGGGGGGCAAAAAGGCAGAAAATTTTTTTATTTTGGTACAAAATTGCAGAAATTTTTCTTATTTTGGGGCAAAAAGTCAGAAATTCCTCATATTTTGGGGCAAAAATGCAGAAATTCCCCTTACTTTGAGGTAAAAAGGCTGAAATTCCCCTTATTTTGGGGCAAAAAGACAGAAATTTCGTTTATTTTGGGGAAAAGGCAGAAATTGCACTTATTTTGAGTCAAAAAGGTGGAAAATCCCCTTATTTTGGGGCAAAAATGAAGAAATTTGCTTTTTTTATGGCAAAAAGGTATACATTCCCTTTATTTTTGGGCAAAATGGCACAAATTCCCCGTATTTTGGAGCAACATTGCAGAAATTCCCCTAATTTTTGGGCAAAAAGGCAGAAATTCCCCTTATTTTGGGGTAAAACTGCAGAAATTTCACTTTTTTGCGGCAAAATGTCAGAAATTCCCCTTATTTTCGGCAAAAAAAGCAGATAATCCCCTTATTTTAGGGAAAAATTGCAGAAATTTCTCTTATTTTGGGGCAAAATTGCAGAAATTTCACTTATTTCGCGGCAAAATGTCAGAAATTCCCCTTATTTTCGGCAAAAAAGGCAGAAAATTCCCGTATTTTGGAGAATAAATTGCAGAAATTCACCTAATTTTAGGGTAAAAAAATACAGTAATTTTCTTTATTTTTGGGCAAAAAGGCAGAAATTCTCCTTATTTTAGGGCAAAAAGGCAGAAATTCTTCTTATTTTAGGGCAAAATTGCAGAAATTTTCCTTATTTGGGGGCAAAAAACAGAAATTCCCCTTATTTTGGGGCAAAATTGCAGAAATTTCCCTTATTATGGGGAAAAATTGCAGAAATTTCCCTTATTTTAGGGCAAAATTGCAGAAATTTCACTTATTTCAGAGAAAAAAAGCAAAATTTTTCTTATTTTGGGGCAAAAAGGCAGAAATTCCCATTATTTTGGGGCAAAAAGGCAGAAATTCACCTTATTTTGGGGTAAAATTGCAGAAATTTCACATATTTCAGGGCAAAAAGACAGAAATTCCCCTTATTTTAAGGCAGAAAGGCAGAAATTCCCCTTATTTTGGAATAAAATTGCAGAAATTTTTTTTCTTTAGGGGCAAAAAGGCAGAAAATCCACTTAATTTCGGGTAAAAAAGCAGAAATTCCTCTTATTTTGGAGCAAAATTGCAGAAACTCCCCTAATTTTGGGGCATAAAGGCAGAAATTCCCTTTATTTTGGGGCAAAAATAGAGAAATTCTCATTATTTTGGGGCAAAAATCAGAAATTTCCCTTATTTCGGGTCAAAATTTTAGAAATTTCTTTTATATTGTTACAGACTTGCAGAAATTTTTCTTATTTTGTGGCAAAAAGGCAGAAATTTCCCATATTTTGGTGCAAAAAGCCTAAAATTTCCTTTATTATGAGGTAAAATCCTGAAATTCCCCAAATTTTGGGGCAAAAAGGCAGAAATTCCCCTCATTTGGAGGCAAAAATACACAAATTTCCCTTATTTTCGGGCATAATTGCAGGAATTTCATTTATTTCAGGGCAAAAAGTCAGAAATTTCTTTTATTTTGGGGCAAAAAGCAGAAATTTCTTTTATTTTGATACAAAATTGTAGAAATTTTCCTTATTTTGGAACAAAAAGGCAAAAATTACCCATATTTTGGGGAAAAAGGCAGAAATTCCCCTTATTTTGAGGTAAAAAGGCTGAAATTCCCGTTATTTTGGGGTAAAAAGGCAGAAATTCCCGTTAATTGGGGCAGAAAAGCAGAAATTTTCCTTATTTAAGGGCAATAGGGCAGATATTCCCCATATTTTGTGGCAAAAAGGCAGAAATTCCCCTTATTTGGAGGTAAAATGATGAAATTCCCCTTTTTTTCGGCAAAAAGGCAGAAATTCCTATTATTTTGGGGCAAAATTGCAGAAATTTCCTTTATTTTCGGGCAAAATTGCAGAAATTTCCCTTATTTTGGGGCAAAATTGCAGAAATTTCACTTATTTCAGGGAAAAAGCACAGAAATTTCTCTTATTTTGGGGCAAAAAGGCAGAAATTTCTTTTATTTTGGTACAAAATTGCAGAAATTTTCTTTATTTTGGGGCAAAAATGAAGAAATTCCCCATATTTTGGGGCAAAAAGGAAGAGATTCCCCTTATCATGAGGTAAAATGCTGAAATATCCCTTATTTTGGGGCAAAAAGACAGAAATTCCCTTTATTTTGTGGCAAAAAGGCAAAAATTTCCCTTATTTTGGGGCAAAATTGCAGAAATTTCACTTATTTCAGGGCAAAATTCAAAAATTCCTTTTATTTTTGGGCAAAAAGAGAAATTTTGTTTATTTTTGGGTAAAAAGGCAGAAATTTCACTTATTGTGAGGTAAGAAGGCAGAAATTCCTCTTATTTTGGGGCAAAAATGAAGAAATTTCCCTTTTTTGTGGCAAAAGGTATATATTCTCCTTATTTTCGGGCAAAAAAGCAGAAATATCACGTTTTTTGGAGCACAATTGCAGAAAATCCCCTAATTGTGGGGCAAAAAGGCAGAAATTCCCTATATGTTGGGGCAAAAAGACAGAAATTCTCCTTATTTTGGGGCAAAACTCAGAAATTCCACTTATTTTGGGGCAAAATTCCAGAAATTTCCCTTATTTTGGGGCAAATTTGCAGAAATTTCACTTATTTTGGGGCAAAATTGCAGAAATTTCACTTATTTTGGGGCAAAATTGCAGAAATTTCACTTATTTCAGGGTAATAAGTCAGAAATTTTCCTTATTTTGGGGCCAAAAAGACAGAAATTCCCTTTGTTTTTGGGGGGAAAAGACAGAAATTCCACTTATTTAGAGGCAAAAAAGCAGAAATTCCTCTTATTTTGGAGCAAAATTGCAGAAATTCCCCTAATTGTGGGGCAAAAAGGCAGAAATTCCCTATATGTTGGGGCAAAAAGAAACAAATTTTCCTTATTTTGGGTCAAAACTCAGAAATTCCACTGATATTGGGGCAAAATTCCAGAAATTTCCCGTATTTTGGGGCAAAATTGCAGAAATTTCACTTATTTTGGGGCAAAATTGCAGAAATTTCACTTATTTCAGAAAAAAAAAGCAGGAATTTTCCTATTTTGGTGCAAAAAGGCGGAAATTTCTTTTATTTTGGTACAAAATTGCAGAAATTTTTCTTATTTTGGGGCAAAAAGGCAGAAATCTCCCATATTTTGAGGCAAAAATGCAGAAATTTCTCTTATTTTGAGGTAAAAAGGCTGAAATTCCCCTTATTTTGGAGCAATATTGCAGAAATTCCCCTAATTGTGGGGCAAAGAGGCAGAAATTCCCTATATGTTAGGGCAAAAATACAGAAATTCTCCTTATTTTGGGGCAAAACTCAGAAATTCTACTTATTTTGGGGCAAAATTCCAGAAATTTCCCTTATTTTGGGGCAAAATTGCAGAAATTTCACTTATTTTGGGGCAAAATTGCAGAAATTTCACTTATTTCAGGGTAATAAGTCAGAAATTTTCCTTATTTTGGGGCCAAAAAGACAGAAATTCCCTTTGTTTTGGGGGGGAAAAGACAGAAATTCCACTTATTTAGAGGCAAAAAAGCAGAAATTCCTCTTATTTTGGAGCAAAATTGCAGAAATTCCCCTAATTGTGGGGCAAAAAGGCAGAAATTCCCTATATGTTGGGGCAAAAAGAAACAAATTCTCCTTATTTTGGGTCAAAACTCAGAAATTCCACTGATGTTGGGGCAAAATTCCAGAAATTTCCCGTATTTTGGGGCAAAATTGCAGAAATTTCACTTATTTTGGGGCAAAAAGGCAGAAATCTCCCATATTTTGGGGCAAAAATGCAGAAATTTCTCTTATTTTGAGGTAAAAAGGCTGAAATTCCCCTTATTTGGGGGCAAAAAGGCAGAAATTTCCCTTATTTTGGGGCAAAATTGCAGAAATTTCACTTATTTCAGGCTAATAAGTCAGAAATTTTCCTTATTTTGGGGCAAAAAAGACAGAAATTTCCTTTGTTTTGGGGGATAAAGACAGTAATACCACTTATTTAGAGGCAAAAAAGCAGAAATTCCCCTTATTTTGGAGCAAAACTGAAGAAATTTCTATTTTTTATGGCAAAAGGGTATGCATTCTTCTTATTTTCGGGCAAAAATGCAGAAATTCCCAGTATTTTGGCGCAAAATTGCAGAAATTCCCCTAATTGTGCGGCAAAAAGGCAGAAATTCCCTATATGTTTTGGCAAAAAGACAGAAATTCTCCTTATTTTGGGGCAAAACTCAGAAATTCCACTTATTTTGGTGCAAAATTCCAGAAATTTCCCTTATTTTAGGGCAAAATTGCAGAAATTTCACTTATTTTGGGGCAAAATTGCAGAAATTTAACTTATTTCAGAAAAAAATTCAGAAATTTTTCTATTTTGGTGCAAAAAGGCAGAAATTTCTTTTATTTTGGTACAAAATTGCAGAAATTTTTCTTATTTTGGGGCAAAAAGTCAGAAATCTCCCATATTTAGGGGAAAAATGCAGAAATTCCTCTTATTTTGAGGTAAAAATGCTGAAATTTCCCTTATTTGGGGGCAAAAAGGCAGAAATTTCCCTTATTTTGAGGCAAAATTGCAGAAATTTCACTTATTTCAGGGTAATAAGTCAGAAATTTTCTCTATTTTGGGGCAAAAAAGACAGAAATTCCCTTTGTTTTGGGAGAAAAATACAGATATTTCACTTTCTTAGAGGCAAAAAAGCAGAAATTCCTTTTATTTTGGAGCAAAAATGAAGAAATTTCCCTTTTTTGTGGCAAAAGGTATACATTCCACTTATTTTTGGGCTAAAAAGCAGAAATTACACGTATTTTAGAGCAAAATTGCAGAAATTCCCCTAATTGTAAGGCAAAATGGCAGAAATTCCCTATATGTTAGGGCAAAAAGACAGAAATTCTCTTTATTTTTGGGGCAAAACTCAGAAATTCCATTTATTTTGGGGCAAAATTCCAGAAATTTCTCTTATTTTGGGGCAAAATTGCAGAAATTTCACTTATTTTGGGGCAAAATTGCAGAAATTTCACTTATTTCATGGTAAAAAGGCGGAAATTTTCCTTATTTTGATGCAAAAATGCAGAAATTCCAAATATTTTGTGGCAAAAATGAAGAAATTCCCTTTATTTTGAGGTAAAAAGGCAGAAATTCCCCTTATTTGGGGGCAAAAAAAAGAAATTTCACTTATTTTGGGGCAAAAACTCAGAAATTCCACACTTTTTTGGTCAAAATTCCAGAAATTTCCCTTATTTTGGGGCAAAATTGCAGAAATTTCACTTATTTTGGTGCAAAATTGCAGAAATTTAACTTATTTCAGAAAAAAATTCAGAAATTTTCCTATTTTGGTGCAAAAAGGCAGAATTATCTTTTATTTTGGTACAAAATTGCAGAAATTTTTCTTATTTTGGGGCAAAAAGGCAGAAATCTCCCATATTTTGGGGCAAAAATGAAGATATTCCTCTTATTTTGAGGTAAAAAGGCTGAAATTTCCTTTATTTGGGGGCAAAAAGGCAGAAATTTCCCTTATTTTGAGGAAAATTGCAGAAATTTCACTTATTTCAGGGTAATAAGTCAGAAATTTTCGTTATTTTGGGGCAAAAAAGACAGAAATTCCCTTTGTTTTGGGGGAAAAAGACAGAAATTCCACTTTTTTAGAGGCAAAAAAGCAGAAATTCCTTTTATTTTGGAGTAAAAATGAAGAAATTTCTTTTTTTTGTGGCAAAAGGTATACATTCCACTTATTTTTGGGCTAAAAAGCAGAAATTACCCGTATTTTGGAGCAAAATTGCAGAAAATCCCCTAATTGTGAGGCAAAGAGGCAGAAATTCCCTATATGTTAGGGCAAAAAAACAGAAATTCTCCTTATTTTGGGGCAAAACTCAGAATTTCCACTTATTTTGGGGCAAAATTCCAGAAATTTCCCTTATTTTGGGGCAAAAATTGCAGAAATTTCACTTATTTTGGGGCAAAATTGGAGAAATTTCCCTTATTTCAGGTAAAAATGGCAGAAATTTTTCTTATTTTGGGGCAAAAAAGCAGAAATTCCTAATATTTTGTGGCAAAAATGCAGAAATTCCCCTTATTTTGAGGTAAAAAGGCTGAAATTCCCCTTATTTTGGGGGCAAAAAGGCAGAAATTTTTCTTATTTTGGGGCAAAATTGCAGACATTTCACTTATTTCAGGGTAATAAGTCAGAAATTTTCCTTATTTTGGGGCAAAAAAGACAGAAATTCCCCTAATTGTGGGGCAAAAAGGCAGAAATTCCCTATATGTTGGGGCAAAAAGACAGAAATTCTCCTTATTTTGGGGCAAAACTCAAAAATTCCACTTATTTTGGGGCAAAATTGCAGGAATTTACCTTATTTTGGGGCAAAATTGCAGAAATTTTCTTTATTTGGGGCAAAATTGCAGAAATTTCACTTATTTTCAGGTAAAAAGACTGAAATATCCTTTATTTTGGGGCAAAAAGGAGGAAATTCCCCTTATTTTGGGGCAAAATTGCAGAAATTTTTCTTATTTTGGGGCAAAAAGGCTGAAATTCTTATTTTGAGGTAAAATGCTGAAATTCCCCATATTTTGGGGCAAAAGGCAAAAATTCTTCTTATTTTGGGGCAAAAAGGCACAAATTTCCCTTATTTTCGGGCAAAAATGCAGAAATTTCATTTATTTCAGGGCAAAAATTCAGAAATTCCTTTTATTTTGGGGCAAAGAGCAGAAATTTCTTTTATTATGGTACAAAATTGAAGAAATTTTTCTTATTTTGAAACAAAAAGGCAGAAAATTCCCCTTATTTTGAGGCAAAAGGCAGAAATTACTCTCAATTTGAGGTAAAATGCAGAAATTCCCTTTATTTTGGGGCTAGAAAGCAGAAATTCCCCGTATTTTGAAGCAAAATTGCAGAAATTCTCATAATTTTCGTGCAAAAAGGCAGAAATTCTCCTTATTTTGGGGCAAAAAGACAGAAAATCCCCTTTTTTGGGAGCAAACAGTCAGAAATTTTTTTTATTTTGGGGCAAAATTGCAGAAATTTCCTTTACATTGGGACAAAATTGCAGAAATTTCCATATTTTGGGGCAAAATTGCAGAAATTTCACTTATTTCAGGGAAAAAAGGCGAAAATTTTTTTTGGGGGGCAAAAAGGCAGAAAATTTTTTTATTTTGGTACAAAATTGCAGAAATTTTTCTTATTTTGGGGCAAAAAGTCAGAAATTCCTCATATTTTGGGGCAAAAATGCAGAAATTCCCCTTACTTTGAGGTAAAAAGGCTGAAATTCCCCTTATTTTGGGGCAAAAAGACAGAAATTTCGTTTATTTTGGGGAAAAGGCAGAAATTGCACTTATTTTGAGTCAAAAAGGTGGAAAATCCCCTTATTTTGGGGCAAAAATGAAGAAATTTGCTTTTTTTATGGCAAAAAGGTATACATTCCCTTTATTTTTGGGCAAAATGGCACAAATTCCCCGTATTTTGGAGCAACATTGCAGAAATTCCCCTAATTTTTGGGCAAAAAGGCAGAAATTCCCCTTATTTTGGGGTAAAACTGCAGAAATTTCACTTTTTTGCGGCAAAATGTCAGAAATTCCCCTTATTTTCGGCAAAAAAAGCAGATAATCCCCTTATTTTAGGGAAAAATTGCAGAAATTTCTCTTATTTTGGGGCAAAATTGCAGAAATTTCACTTATTTCGCGGCAAAATGTCAGAAATTCCCCTTATTTTCGGCAAAAAAGGCAGAAAATTCCCGTATTTTGGAGAATAAATTGCAGAAATTCACCTAATTTTAGGGTAAAAAAATACAGTAATTTTCTTTATTTTTGGGCAAAAAGGCAGAAATTCTCCTTATTTTAGGGCAAAAAGGCAGAAATTCTTCTTATTTTAGGGCAAAATTGCAGAAATTTTCCTTATTTGGGGGCAAAAAACAGAAATTCCCCTTATTTTGGGGCAAAATTGCAGAAATTTCCCTTATTATGGGGAAAAATTGCAGAAATTTCCCTTATTTTAGGGCAAAATTGCAGAAATTTCACTTATTTCAGAGAAAAAAAGCAAAATTTTTCTTATTTTGGGGCAAAAAGGCAGAAATTCCCATTATTTTGGGGCAAAAAGGCAGAAATTCACCTTATTTTGGGGTAAAATTGCAGAAATTTCACATATTTCAGGGCAAAAAGACAGAAATTCCCCTTATTTTAAGGCAAAAAGGCAGAAATTCCCCTTATTTTGGAATAAAATTGCAGAAATTTTTTTTCTTTAGGGGCAAAAAGGCAGAAAATCCACTTAATTTCGGGTAAAAAAGCAGAAATTCCTCTTATTTTGGAGCAAAATTGCAGAAACTCCCCTAATTTTGGGGCATAAAGGCAGAAATTCCCTTTATTTTGGGGCAAAAATAGAGAAATTCTCATTATTTTGGGGCAAAAATCAGAAATTTCCCTTATTTCGGGTCAAAATTTTAGAAATTTCTTTTATATTGTTACAGACTTGCAGAAATTTTTCTTATTTTGTGGCAAAAAGGCAGAAATTTCCCATATTTTGGTGCAAAAAGCCTAAAATTTCCTTTATTATGAGGTAAAATCCTGAAATTCCCCATATTTTGGGGCAAAAAGGCAGAAATTCCCCTCATTTGGAGGCAAAAATACACAAATTTCCCTTATTTTCGGGCATAATTGCAGGAATTTCATTTATTTCAGGGCAAAAAGTCAGAAATTCCTTTTATTTTGGGGCAAAAAGCAGAAATTTCTTTTATTTTGATACAAAATTGTAGAAATTTTCCTTATTTTGGAACAAAAAGGCAAAAATTACCCATATTTTGGGGAAAAAGGCAGAAATTCCCCTTATTTTGAGGTAAAAAGGCTGAAATTCCCGTTATTTTGGGGTAAAAAGGCAGAAATTCCCTTTACTTTGTGGCAAAAAGGCAGAAATTCCCGTTAATTGGGGCAGAAAAGCAGAAATTTTCCTTATTTAAGGGCAATAGGGCAGATATTCCCCATATTTTGTGGCAAAAAGGCAGAAATTCCCCTTATTTGGAGGTAAAATGATGAAATTCCCCTTTTTTTCGGCAAAAAGGCAGAAATTCCTATTATTTTGGGGCAAAATTGCAGAAATTTCCCTTATTTTGGGGCAAAATTGCAGAAATTTCACTTATTTCAGGGAAAAAGCACAGAAATTTCTCTTATTTTGGGGCAAAAAGGCAGAAATTTCTTTTATTTTGGTACAAAATTGCAGAAATTTTCTTTATTTTGGGGCAAAAATGAAGAAATTCCCCATATTTTGGGGCAAAAAGGAAGAGATTCCCCTTATCATGAGGTAAAATGCTGAAATATCCCTTATTTTGGGGCAAAAAGACAGAAATTCCCTTTATTTTGTGGCAAAAAGGCAAAAATTTCCCTTATTTTGGGGCAAAATTGCAGAAATTTCACTTATTTCAGGGCAAAATTCAAAAATTCCTTTTATTTTTGGGCAAAAAGAGAAATTTTGTTTATTTTTGGGTAAAAAGGCAGAAATTTCACTTATTGTGAGGTAAGAAGGCAGAAATTCCTCTTATTTTGGGGCAAAAATGAAGAAATTTCCCTTTTTTGTGGCAAAAGGTATATATTCTCCTTATTTTCGGGCAAAAAAGCAGAAATATCCCGTTTTTTGGAGCACAATTGCAGAAAATCCCCTAATTGTGGGGCAAAAAGGCAGAAATTCCCAATATGTTGGGGCAAAAAGACAGAAATTCTCCTTATTTTGGGGCAAAACTCAGAAATTCCACTTATTTTGGGGCAAAATTCCAGAAATTTCCCTTATTTTGGGGCAAAATTGCAGAAATTTCACTTATTTTGGGGCAAAATTGCAGAAATTTCACTTATTTCAGGGTAATAAGTCAGAAATTTTCCTTATTTTGGGGCCAAAAAGACAGAAATTCCCTTTGTTTTGGGGGGGAAAAGACAGAAATTCCACTTATTTAGAGGCAAAAAAGCAGAAATTCCTCTTATTTTGGAGCAAAATTGCAGAAATTCCCCTAATTGTGGGGCAAAAAGGCAGAAATTCCCTATATGTTGGGGCAAAAAGAAACAAATTTTCCTTATTTTGGGTCAAAACTCAGAAATTCCACTGATATTGGGGCAAAATTCCAGAAATTTCCCGTATTTTGGGGCAAAATTGCAGAAATTTCACTTATTTTGGGGCAAAATTGCAGAAATTTCACTTATTTCAGAAAAAAAAAAGCAGGAATTTTCCTATTTTGGTGCAAAAAGGCGGAAATTTCTTTTATTTTGGTACAAAATTGCAGAAATTTTTCTTATTTTGGGGCAAAAAGGCAGAAATCTCCCATATTTTGAGGCAAAAATGCAGAAATTTCTCTTATTTTGAGGTAAAAAGGCTGAAATTCCCCTTATTTTGGAGCAATATTGCAGAAATTCCCCTAATTGTGGGGCAAAGAGGCAGAAATTCCCTATATGTTAGGGCAAAAATACAGAAATTCTCCTTATTTTGGGGCAAAACTCAGAAATTCTACTTATTTTGGGGCAAAATTCCAGAAATTTCCCTTATTTTGGGGCAAAATTGCAGAAATTTCACTTATTTTGGGGCAAAATTGCAGAAATTTCACTTATTTCAGGGTAATAAGTCAGAAATTTTCCTTATTTTGGGGCCAAAAAGACAGAAATTCCCTTTGTTTTGGGGGGGAAAAGACAGAAATTCCACTTATTTAGAGGCAAAAAAGCAGAAATTCCTCTTATTTTGGAGCAAAATTGCAGAAATTCCCCTAATTGTGGGGCAAAAAGGCAGAAATTCCCTATATGTTGGGGCAAAAAGAAACAAATTCTCCTTATTTTGGGTCAAAACTCAGAAATTCCACTGATGTTGGGGCAAAATTCCAGAAATTTCCCGTATTTTGGGGCAAAATTGCAGAAATTTCACTTATTTTGGGGCAAAAAGGCAGAAATCTCCCATATTTTGGGGCAAAAATGCAGAAATTTCTCTTATTTTGAGGTAAAAAGGCTGAAATTCCCCTTATTTGGGGGCAAAAAGGCAGAAATTTCCCTTATTTTGGGGCAAAATTGCAGAAATTTCACTTATTTCAGGCTAATAAGTCAGAAATTTTCCTTATTTTGGGGCAAAAAAGACAGAAATTTCCTTTGTTTTGGGGGATAAAGACAGTAATACCACTTATTTAGAGGCAAAAAAGCAGAAATTCCCCTTATTTTGGAGCAAAACTGAAGAAATTTCTATTTTTTATGGCAAAAGGGTATGCATTCTTCTTATTTTCGGGCAAAAATGCAGAAATTCCCAGTATTTTGGCGCAAAATTGCAGAAATTCCCCTAATTGTGCGGCAAAAAGGCAGAAATTCCCTATATGTTTTGGCAAAAAGACAGAAATTCTCCTTATTTTGGGGCAAAACTCAGAAATTCCACTTATTTTGGTGCAAAATTCCAGAAATTTCCCTTATTTTAGGGCAAAATTGCAGAAATTTCACTTATTTTGGGGCAAAATTGCAGAAATTTAACTTATTTCAGAAAAAAATTCAGAAATTTTTCTATTTTGGTGCAAAAAGGCAGAAATTTCTTTTATTTTGGTACAAAATTGCAGAAATTTTTCTTATTTTGGGGCAAAAAGTCAGAAATCTCCCATATTTAGGGGAAAAATGCAGAAATTCCTCTTATTTTGAGGTAAAAATGCTGAAATTTCCCTTATTTGGGGGCAAAAAGGCAGAAATTTCCCTTATTTTGAGGCAAAATTGCAGAAATTTCACTTATTTCAGGGTAATAAGTCAGAAATTTTCTCTATTTTGGGGCAAAAAAGACAGAAATTCCCTTTGTTTTGGGAGAAAAATACAGATATTTCACTTTTTTAGAGGCAAAAAAGCAGAAATTCCTTTTATTTTGGAGCAAAAATGAAGAAATTTCCCTTTTTTGTGGCAAAAGGTATACATTCCACTTATTTTTGGGCTAAAAAGCAGAAATTACACGTATTTTAGAGCAAAATTGCAGAAATTCCCCTAATTGTAAGGCAAAATGGCAGAAATTCCCTATATGTTAGGGCAAAAAGACAGAAATTCTCTTTATTTTTGGGGCAAAACTCAGAAATTCCATTTATTTTGGGGCAAAATTCCAGAAATTTCTCTTATTTTGGGGCAAAATTGCAGAAATTTCACTTATTTTGGGGCAAAATTGCAGAAATTTCACTTATTTCATGGTAAAAAGGCGGAAATTTTCCTTATTTTGATGCAAAAATGCAGAAATTCCAAATATTTTGTGGCAAAAATGAAGAAATTCCCTTTATTTTGAGGTAAAAAGGCAGAAATTCCCCTTATTTGGGGGCAAAAAAAAGAAATTTCACTTATTTTGGGGCAAAAACTCAGAAATTCCACACTTTTTTGGTCAAAATTCCAGAAATTTCCCTTATTTTGGGGCAAAATTGCAGAAATTTCACTTATTTTGGTGCAAAATTGCAGAAATTTAACTTATTTCAGAAAAAAATTCAGAAATTTTCCTATTTTGGTGCAAAAAGGCAGAATTATCTTTTATTTTGGTACAAAATTGCAGAAATTTTTCTTATTTTGGGGCAAAAAGGCAGAAATCTCCCATATTTTGGGGCAAAAATGAAGATATTCCTCTTATTTTGAGGTAAAAAGGCTGAAATTTCCTTTATTTGGGGGCAAAAAGGCAGAAATTTCCCTTATTTTGAGGAAAATTGCAGAAATTTCACTTATTTCAGGGTAATAAGTCAGAAATTTTCGTTATTTTGGGGCAAAAAAGACAGAAATTCCCTTTGTTTTGGGGGAAAAAGACAGAAATTCCACTTTTTTAGAGGCAAAAAAGCAGAAATTCCTTTTATTTTGGAGTAAAAATGAAGAAATTTCTTTTTTTTGTGGCAAAAGGTATACATTCCACTTATTTTTGGGCTAAAAAGCAGAAATTACCCGTATTTTGGAGCAAAATTGCAGAAAATCCCCTAATTGTGAGGCAAAGAGGCAGAAATTCCCTATATGTTAGGGCAAAAAAACAGAAATTCTCCTTATTTTGGGGCAAAACTCAGAATTTCCACTTATTTTGGGGCAAAATTCCAGAAATTTCCCTTATTTTGGGGCAAAAATTGCAGAAATTTCACTTATTTTGGGGCAAAATTGGAGAAATTTCCCTTATTTCAGGTAAAAATGGCAGAAATTTTTCTTATTTTGGGGCAAAAAAGCAGAAATTCCTAATATTTTGTGGCAAAAATGCAGAAATTCCCCTTATTTTGAGGTAAAAAGGCTGAAATTCCCCTTATTTTGGGGGCAAAAAGGCAGAAATTTTTCTTATTTTGGGGCAAAATTGCAGACATTTCACTTATTTCAGGGTAATAAGTCAGAAATTTTCCTTATTTTGGGGCAAAAAAGACAGAAATTCCCCTAATTGTGGGGCAAAAAGGCAGAAATTCCCTATATGTTGGGGCAAAAAGACAGAAATTCTCCTTATTTTGGGGCAAAACTCAAAAATTCCACTTATTTTGGGGCAAAATTGCAGGAATTTACCTTATTTTGGGGCAAAATTGCAGAAATTTTCTTTATTTGGGGCAAAATTGCAGAAATTTCACTTATTTTCAGGTAAAAAGACTGAAATATCCTTTATTTTGGGGCAAAAAGGAGGAAATTCCCCTTATTTTGGGGCAAAATTGCAGAAATTTTTCTTATTTTGGGGCAAAAAGGCTGAAATTCTTATTTTGAGGTAAAATGCTGAAATTCCCCATATTTTGGGGCAAAAGGCAAAAATTCTTCTTATTTTGGGGCAAAAAGGCACAAATTTCCCTTATTTTCGGGCAAAAATGCAGAAATTTCATTTATTTCAGGGCAAAAATTCAGAAATTCCTTTTATTTTGGGGCAAAGAGCAGAAATTTCTTTTATTATGGTACAAAATTGAAGAAATTTTTCTTATTTTGAAACAAAAAGGCAGAAAATTCCCCTTATTTTGAGGCAAAAGGCAGAAATTACTCTCAATTTGAGGTAAAATGCAGAAATTCCCTTTATTTTGGGGCTAGAAAGCAGAAATTCCCCGTATTTTGAAGCAAAATTGCAGAAATTCTCATAATTTTCGTGCAAAAAGGCAGAAATTCTCCTTATTTTGGGGCAAAAAGACAGAAAATCCCCTTTTTTGGGAGCAAACAGTCAGAAATTTTTTTTATTTTGGGGCAAAATTGCAGAAATTTCCTTTACATTGGGACAAAATTGCAGAAATTTCCATATTTTGGGGCAAAATTGCAGAAATTTCACTTATTTCAGGGAAAAAAGGCGAAAATTTTTTTTGGGGGGCAAAAAGGCAGAAAATTTTTTTATTTTGGTACAAAATTGCAGAAATTTTTCTTATTTTGGGGCAAAAAGTCAGAAATTCCTCATATTTTGGGGCAAAAATGCAGAAATTCCCCTTACTTTGAGGTAAAAAGGCTGAAATTCCCCTTATTTTGGGGCAAAAAGACAGAAATTTCGTTTATTTTGGGGAAAAGGCAGAAATTGCACTTATTTTGAGTCAAAAAGGTGGAAAATCCCCTTATTTTGGGGCAAAAATGAAGAAATTTGCTTTTTTTATGGCAAAAAGGTATACATTCCCTTTATTTTTGGGCAAAATGGCACAAATTCCCCGTATTTTGGAGCAACATTGCAGAAATTCCCCTAATTTTTGGGCAAAAAGGCAGAAATTCCCCTTATTTTGGGGTAAAACTGCAGAAATTTCACTTTTTTGCGGCAAAATGTCAGAAATTCCCCTTATTTTCGGCAAAAAAAGCAGATAATCCCCTTATTTTAGGGAAAAATTGCAGAAATTTCTCTTATTTTGGGGCAAAATTGCAGAAATT
This sequence comes from Micromys minutus, assembly GCF_963924665.1. Lineage (NCBI taxonomy): Eukaryota > Metazoa > Chordata > Mammalia > Rodentia > Muridae > Micromys > Micromys minutus. The sequence goes on along the minus strand of NW_027667729.1, from coordinate 838,825 downwards.
TCACTTATTTCGCGGCAAAATGTCAGAAATTCCCCTTATTTTCGGCAAAAAAGGCAGAAAATTCCCGTATTTTGGAGAATAAATTGCAGAAATTCACCTAATTTTAGGGTAAAAAAATACAGTAATTTTCTTTATTTTTGGGCAAAAAGGCAGAAATTCTCCTTATTTTAGGGCAAAAAGGCAGAAATTCTTCTTATTTTAGGGCAAAATTGCAGAAATTTTCCTTATTTGGGGGCAAAAAACAGAAATTCCCCTTATTTTGGGGCAAAATTGCAGAAATTTCCCTTATTATGGGGAAAAATTGCAGAAATTTCCCTTATTTTAGGGCAAAATTGCAGAAATTTCACTTATTTCAGAGAAAAAAAGCAAAATTTTTCTTATTTTGGGGCAAAAAGGCAGAAATTCCCATTATTTTGGGGCAAAAAGGCAGAAATTCACCTTATTTTGGGGTAAAATTGCAGAAATTTCACATATTTCAGGGCAAAAAGACAGAAATTCCCCTTATTTTAAGGCAAAAAGGCAGAAATTCCCCTTATTTTGGAATAAAATTGCAGAAATTTTTTTTCTTTAGGGGCAAAAAGGCAGAAAATCCACTTAATTTCGGGTAAAAAAGCAGAAATTCCTCTTATTTTGGAGCAAAATTGCAGAAACTCCCCTAATTTTGGGGCATAAAGGCAGAAATTCCCTTTATTTTGGGGCAAAAATAGAGAAATTCTCATTATTTTGGGGCAAAAATCAGAAATTTCCCTTATTTCGGGTCAAAATTTTAGAAATTTCTTTTATATTGTTACAGACTTGCAGAAATTTTTCTTATTTTGTGGCAAAAAGGCAGAAATTTCCCATATTTTGGTGCAAAAAGCCTAAAATTTCCTTTATTATGAGGTAAAATCCTGAAATTCCCCATATTTTGGGGCAAAAAGGCAGAAATTCCCCTCATTTGGAGGCAAAAATACACAAATTTCCCTTATTTTCGGGCATAATTGCAGGAATTTCATTTATTTCAGGGCAAAAAGTCAGAAATTCCTTTTATTTTGGGGCAAAAAGCAGAAATTTCTTTTATTTTGATACAAAATTGTAGAAATTTTCCTTATTTTGGAACAAAAAGGCAAAAATTACCCATATTTTGGGGAAAAAGGCAGAAATTCCCCTTATTTTGAGGTAAAAAGGCTGAAATTCCCGTTATTTTGGGGTAAAAAGGCAGAAATTCCCTTTACTTTGTGGCAAAAAGGCAGAAATTCCCGTTAATTGGGGCAGAAAAGCAGAAATTTTCCTTATTTAAGGGCAATAGGGCAGATATTCCCCATATTTTGTGGCAAAAAGGCAGAAATTCCCCTTATTTGGAGGTAAAATGATGAAATTCCCCTTTTTTTCGGCAAAAAGGCAGAAATTCCTATTATTTTGGGGCAAAATTGCAGAAATTTCCCTTATTTTGGGGCAAAATTGCAGAAATTTCACTTATTTCAGGGAAAAAGCACAGAAATTTCTCTTATTTTGGGGCAAAAAGGCAGAAATTTCTTTTATTTTGGTACAAAATTGCAGAAATTTTCTTTATTTTGGGGCAAAAATGAAGAAATTCCCCATATTTTGGGGCAAAAAGGAAGAGATTCCCCTTATCATGAGGTAAAATGCTGAAATATCCCTTATTTTGGGGCAAAAAGACAGAAATTCCCTTTATTTTGTGGCAAAAAGGCAAAAATTTCCCTTATTTTGGGGCAAAATTGCAGAAATTTCACTTATTTCAGGGCAAAATTCAAAAATTCCTTTTATTTTTGGGCAAAAAGAGAAATTTTGTTTATTTTTGGGTAAAAAGGCAGAAATTTCACTTATTGTGAGGTAAGAAGGCAGAAATTCCTCTTATTTTGGGGCAAAAATGAAGAAATTTCCCTTTTTTGTGGCAAAAGGTATATATTCTCCTTATTTTCGGGCAAAAAAGCAGAAATATCCCGTTTTTTGGAGCACAATTGCAGAAAATCCCCTAATTGTGGGGCAAAAAGGCAGAAATTCCCAATATGTTGGGGCAAAAAGACAGAAATTCTCCTTATTTTGGGGCAAAACTCAGAAATTCCACTTATTTTGGGGCAAAATTCCAGAAATTTCCCTTATTTTGGGGCAAAATTGCAGAAATTTCACTTATTTTGGGGCAAAATTGCAGAAATTTCACTTATTTCAGGGTAATAAGTCAGAAATTTTCCTTATTTTGGGGCCAAAAAGACAGAAATTCCCTTTGTTTTGGGGGGGAAAAGACAGAAATTCCACTTATTTAGAGGCAAAAAAGCAGAAATTCCTCTTATTTTGGAGCAAAATTGCAGAAATTCCCCTAATTGTGGGGCAAAAAGGCAGAAATTCCCTATATGTTGGGGCAAAAAGAAACAAATTTTCCTTATTTTGGGTCAAAACTCAGAAATTCCACTGATATTGGGGCAAAATTCCAGAAATTTCCCGTATTTTGGGGCAAAATTGCAGAAATTTCACTTATTTTGGGGCAAAATTGCAGAAATTTCACTTATTTCAGAAAAAAAAAAGCAGGAATTTTCCTATTTTGGTGCAAAAAGGCGGAAATTTCTTTTATTTTGGTACAAAATTGCAGAAATTTTTCTTATTTTGGGGCAAAAAGGCAGAAATCTCCCATATTTTGAGGCAAAAATGCAGAAATTTCTCTTATTTTGAGGTAAAAAGGCTGAAACTCCCCTTATTTTGGAGCAATATTGCAGAAATTCCCCTAATTGTGGGGCAAAGAGGCAGAAATTCCCTATATGTTGGGGCAAAAAGACAGAAATTCTCCTTATTTTGGGGCAAAACTCAGAAATTCTACTTATTTTGGGGCAAAATTTCAGAAATTTCCCTTATTTTGGGGCAAAATTGCAGAAATTTCACTTATTTTGGGGCAAAATTGCAGAAATTTCACTTATTTCAGTGTAATAAGTCAGAAATTTTCCTTATTTTGGGGCCAAAAAGACAGAAATTCCCTTTGTTTTGGGGGGGAAAAGACAGAAATTCCACTTATTTAGAGGCAAAAAAGCAGAAATTCCTCTTATTTTGGAGCAAAATTGCAGAAATTCCCCTAATTGTGGGGCAAGAAGGGAGAAATTCCCTATATGTTGGGGCAAAAAGAAACAAATTCTCCTTATTTTGGGTCAAAACTCAGAAATTCTACTGATATTGGGGCAAAATTCCAGAAATTTCCCTTATTTTGGGGCAAAATTGCAGAAATTTCACTTATTTTTGGGCAAAATTGCAGAAATTTAACTTATTTCAGAAAAAAAAGCAGAAATTTTCTTATTTTGGTGCAAAAAGGCGGAAATTTCTTTTATTTTGGTACAAAATTGCAGAAATTTTTCTTATTTTGGGGCAAAAAGGCAGAAATCTCCCATATATTGGGGCAAAAATGCAGAAATTTCTCTTATTTTGAGGTAAAAAGGCTGAAATTCCCCTTATTTGGGGGCAAAAAGGCAGAAATTTCCCTTATTTTGGGGCAAAATTGCAGAAATTTCACTTATTTCAGGGTAATAAGTCAGAAATTTTCCTTATTTTGGGGCAAAAAATACAGAAATTCCCTTTGTTTTAGGGGAAAATGACAGAAATTCCACTTATTTAGAGGCAAAAAAGCAGAAATTCCCCTTATTTTGTAGCAAAACTGAAGAAATTTCTATTTTTTATGGAAAAAAGGTATGCATTCTTCTTATTTTCGGGCAAAAATGCAGAAATTCCCAGTATTTTGGAGCAAAATTGCAGAAATTCCCCTAATTGTGGGGCAAAAAGGCAGAAATTCCCTAATATGTTGGGGCAAAAAAACAGAAATTCTCCTTATTTTGGGGCAAAACTCAGAAATTCCACTTATTTTGGTGCAAAATTCCAGAAATTTCCCTTATTTTAGGGCAAAATTGCAGAAATTTCACTTATTTTGTGGCAAAATTGCAGAAATTTAACTTATTTCAGAAAAAAATTCAGAAATTTTTCTATTTTGGTGCAAAAAGGCAGAAATTTCTTTTATTTTGGTACAAAATTGCAGAAATTTTTCTTATTTTGGGGCAAAAAGGCAGAAATCCCCCATATTTTGAGGCAAAAATGCAGAAATTCCTCTTATTTTGAGGTAATAAGGCTGAAATTTCCCTTATTTGTGGGCAAAAAGGCAGAAATTTCCCTTATTTTGAGGCAAAATTGCAGAAATTTCACTTATTTCAGGGTAATAAGTCAGAAATTTTCTTTATTTTGGGGCAAAAAAGACAGAAATTCCCTTTGTTTTGGGAGAAAAAGACAGAAATTCCACTTTTTTAGAGGCAAAAAAGCAGAAATTCCTTTTATTTTGGAGTAAAAATGAAGAAATTTCCCTTTTTTGTGGCAAAAGGTATGCATTCCACTTATTTTTGGGCTAAAAAGCAGAAATTACCTGAATTTTGGAGCAATATTGCAGAAATTCCCCTAATTGTGGGGCAAAGAGGCAGAAATTCCCTATATGTTAGGGCAAAAATACAGAAATTCTCCTTATTTTGGGGCAAAACTCAGAAATTCTACTTATTTTGGGGCAAAATTCCAGAAATTTCCCTTATTTTGGGGCAAAATTGCAGAAATTTCACTTATTTTGGGGCAAAATTGCAGAAATTTCACTTATTTCAGGGTAATAAGTCAGAAATTTTCCTTATTTTGGGGCCAAAAAGACAGAAATTCCCTTTGTTTTGGGGGGGGAAAGACAGAAATTCCACTTATTTAGAGGCAAAAAAGCAGAAATTCATCTTATTTTGGAGCAAAATTGCAGAAATTCCCCTAATTGTGGGGCAAAAAGGCAGAAATTCCCTATATGTTGGGGCAAAAAGAAACAAATTCTCCTTATTTTGGGTCAAAACTCAGAAATTCCACTGATGTTGGGGCAAAATTCCAGAAATTTCCCGTATTTTGGGGCAAAATTGCAGAAATTTCACTTATTTTGGGGCAAAAAGGCAGAAATCTCCCATATTTTGGGGCAAAAATGCAGAAATTTCTCTTATTTTGAGGTAAAAAGGCTGAAATTCCCCTTATTTGGGGGCAAAAAGGCAGAAATTTCCCTTATTTTGGGGCAAAATTGCAGAAATTTCACTTATTTCAGGCTAATAAGTCAGAAATTTTCCTTATTTTGGGGCAAAAAAGACAGAAATTTCCTTTGTTTTGGGGGATAAAGACAGTAATACCACTTATTTAGAGGCAAAAAAGCAGAAATTCCCCTTATTTTGGAGCAAAACTGAAGAAATTTCTATTTTTTATGGCAAAAGGGTATGCATTCTTCTTATTTTCGGGCAAAAATGCAGAAATTCCCAGTATTTTGGAGCAAAATTGCAGAAATTCCCCTAATTGTGGGGCAAAAAGGCAGAAATTCCCTATATGTTTTGGCAAAAAGACAGAAATTCTCCTTATTTTGGGGCAAAACTCAGAAATTCCACTTATTTTGGTGCAAAATTCCAGAAATTTCCCTTATTTTAGGGCAAAATTGCAGAAATTTCACTTATTTTGGGGCAAAATTGCAGAAATTTAACTTATTTCAGAAAAAAATTCAGAAATTTTTCTATTTTGGTGCAAAAAGGCAGAAATTTCTTTTATTTTGGTACAAAATTGCAGAAATTTTTCTTATTTTGGGGCAAAAAGTCAGAAATCTCCCATATTTAGGGGAAAAATGCAGAAATTCCTCTTATTTTGAGGTAAAAATGCTGAAATTTCCCTTATTTGGGGGCAAAAAGGCAGAAATTTCCCTTATTTTGAGGCAAAATTGCAGAAATTTCACTTATTTCAGGGTAATAAGTCAGAAATTTTCTCTATTTTGGGGCAAAAAAGACAGAAATTCCCTTTGTTTTGGGAGAAAAATACAGATATTTCACTTTTTTAGAGGCAAAAAAGCAGAAATTCCTTTTATTTTGGAGCAAAAATGAAGAAATTTCCCTTTTTTGTGGCAAAAGGTATACATTCCACTTATTTTTGGGCTAAAAAGCAGAAATTACACGTATTTTAGAGCAAAATTGCAGAAATTCCCCTAATTGTAAGGCAAAATGGCAGAAATTCCCTATATGTTAGGGCAAAAAGACAGAAATTCTCTTTATTTTTGGGGCAAAACTCAGAAATTCCATTTATTTTGGGGCAAAATTCCAGAAATTTCTCTTATTTTGGGGCAAAATTGCAGAAATTTCACTTATTTTGGGGCAAAATTGCAGAAATTTCACTTATTTCATGGTAAAAAGGCGGAAATTTTCCTTATTTTGATGCAAAAATGCAGAAATTCCAAATATTTTGTGGCAAAAATGAAGAAATTCCCTTTATTTTGAGGTAAAAAGGCAGAAATTCCCCTTATTTGGGGGCAAAAAAAAGAAATTTCACTTATTTTGGGGCAAAAACTCAGAAATTCCACACTTTTTTGGTCAAAATTCCAGAAATTTCCCTTATTTTGGGGCAAAATTGCAGAAATTTCACTTATTTTGGTGCAAAATTGCAGAAATTTAACTTATTTCAGAAAAAAATTCAGAAATTTTCCTATTTTGGTGCAAAAAGGCAGAATTATCTTTTATTTTGGTACAAAATTGCAGAAATTTTTCTTATTTTGGGGCAAAAAGGAAGAAATCTCCCATATTTTGGGGCAAAAATGAAGATATTCCTCTTATTTTGAGGTAAAAAGGCTGAAATTTCCTTTATTTGGGGGCAAAAAGGCAGAAATTTCCCTTATTTTGAGGAAAATTGCAGAAATTTCACTTATTTCAGGGTAATAAGTCAGAAATTTTCGTTATTTTGGGGCAAAAAAGACAGAAATTCCCTTTGTTTTGGGGGAAAAAGACAGAAATTCCACTTTTTTAGAGGCAAAAAAGCAGAAATTCCTTTTATTTTGGAGTAAAAATGAAGAAATTTCTTTTTTTGTGGCAAAAGGTATACATTCCACTTATTTTTGGGCTAAAAAGCAGAAATTACCCGTATTTTGGAGCAAAATTGCAGAAAATCCCCTAATTGTGGGGCAAAGAGGCAGAAATTCCCTATATGTTAGGGCAAAAAAACAGAAATTCTCCTTATTTTGGGGCAAAACTCAGAATTTCCACTTATTTTGGGGCAAAATTCCAGAAATTTCCCTTATTTTGGGGCAAAATTGCAGAAATTTCACTTATTTTGGGGCAAAATTGGAGAAATTTCCCTTATTTCAGGTAAAAATGGCAGAAATTTTTCTTATTTTGGGGCAAAAAAGCAGAAATTCCTAATATTTTGTGGCAAAAATGCAGAAATTCCCCTTATTTTGAGGTAAAAAGGCTGAAATTCCCCTTATTTTGGGGGCAAAAAGGCAGAAATTTTTCTTATTTTGGGGCAAAATTGCAGACATTTCACTTATTTCAGGGTAATAAGTCAGAAATTTTCCTTATTTTGGGGCAAAAAAGACAGAAATTCCCCTAATTGTGGGGCAAAAAGGCAGAAATTCCCTATATGTTGGGGCAAAAAGACAGAAATTCTCCTTATTTTGGGGCAAAACTCAAAAATTCCACTTATTTTGGGGCAAAATTGCAGGAATTTACCTTATTTTGGGGCAAAATTGCAGAAATTTTCCTTATTTGGGGCAAAATTGCAGAAATTTCACTTATTTTCAGGTAAAAAGACTGAAATATCCTTTATTTTGGGGCAAAAAGGAGGAAATTCCCCTTATTTTGGGGCAAAATTGCAGAAATTTTTCTTATTTTGGGGCAAAAAGGCTGAAATTCTTATTTTGAGGTAAAATGCTGAAATTCCCCATATTTTGGGGCAAAAGGCAAAAATTCTTCTTATTTTGGGGCAAAAAGGCACAAATTTCCCTTATTTTCGGGCAAAAATGCAGAAATTTCATTTATTTCAGGGCAAAAATTCAGAAATTCCTTTTATTTTGGGGCAAAGAGCAGAAATTTCTTTTATTATGGTACAAAATTGAAGAAATTTTTCTTATTTTGAAACAAAAAGGCAGAAAATTCCCCTTATTTTGAGGCAAAAGGCAGAAATTACTCTCAATTTGAGGTAAAATGCAGAAATTCCCTTTATTTTGGGGCTAGAAAGCAGAAATTCCCCGTATTTTGAAGCAAAATTGCAGAAATTCTCATAATTTTCGTGCAAAAAGGCAGAAATTCTCCTTATTTTGGGGCAAAAAGACAGAAAATCCCCTTTTTTGGGAGCAAACAGTCAGAAATTTTTTTTATTTTGGGGCAAAATTGCAGAAATTTCCTTTACATTGGGACAAAATTGCAGAAATTTCCATATTTTGGGGCAAAATTGCAGAAATTTCACTTATTTCAGGGAAAAAAGGCGAAAATTTTTTTTGGGGGGCAAAAAGGCAGAAAATTTTTTTATTTTGGTACAAAATTGCAGAAATTTTTCTTATTTTGGGGCAAAAAGTCAGAAATTCCTCATATTTTGGGGCAAAAATGCAGAAATTCCCCTTACTTTGAGGTAAAAAGGCTGAAATTCCCCTTATTTTGGGGCAAAAAGACAGAAATTTCGTTTATTTTGGGGAAAAGGCAGAAATTGCACTTATTTTGAGTCAAAAAGGTGGAAAATCCCCTTATTTTGGGGCAAAAATGAAGAAATTTGCTTTTTTTATGGCAAAAAGGTATACATTCCCTTTATTTTTGGGCAAAATGGCACAAATTCCCCGTATTTTGGAGCAACATTGCAGAAATTCCCCTAATTTTTGGGCAAAAAGGCAGAAATTCCCCTTATTTTGGGGTAAAACTGCAGAAATTTCACTTTTTTTGCGGCAAAATGTCAGAAATTCCCCTTATTTTCGGCAAAAAAAGCAGATAATCCCCTTATTTTAGGGAAAAATTGCAGAAATTTCTCTTATTTTGGGGCAAAATTGCAGAAATTTCACTTATTTCGCGGCAAAATGTCAGAAATTCCCCTTATTTTCGGCAAAAAAGGCAGAAAATTCCCGTATTTTGGAGAATAAATTGCAGAAATTCACCTAATTTTAGGGTAAAAAAATACAGTAATTTTCTTTATTTTTGGGCAAAAAGGCAGAAATTCTCCTTATTTTAGGGCAAAAAGGCAGAAATTCTTCTTATTTTAGGGCAAAATTGCAGAAATTTTCCTTATTTGGGGGCAAAAAACAGAAATTCCCCTTATTTTGGGGCAAAATTGCAGAAATTTCCCTTATTATGGGGAAAAATTGCAGAAATTTCCCTTATTTTAGGGCAAAATTGCAGAAATTTCACTTATTTCAGAGAAAAAAAGCAAAATTTTTCTTATTTTGGGGCAAAAAGGCAGAAATTCCCATTATTTTGGGGCAAAAAGGCAGAAATTCACCTTATTTTGGGGTAAAATTGCAGAAATTTCACATATTTCAGGGCAAAAAGACAGAAATTCCCCTTATTTTAAGGCAAAAAGGCAGAAATTCCCCTTATTTTGGAATAAAATTGCAGAAATTTTTTTTCTTTAGGGGCAAAAAGGCAGAAAATCCACTTAATTTCGGGTAAAAAAGCAGAAATTCCTCTTATTTTGGAGCAAAATTGCAGAAACTCCCCTAATTTTGGGGCAAAGAGGCAGAAATTCCCTATATGTTAGGGCAAAAAAACAGAAATTCTCCTTATTTTGGGGCAAAACTCAGAATTTCCACTTATTTTGGGGCAAAATTCCAGAAATTTCCCTTATTTTGGGGCAAAATTGCAGAAATTTCACTTATTTTGGGGCAAAATTGGAGAAATTTTCCTTATTTCAGGTAAAAATGGCAGAAATTTTTCTTATTTTGGGGCAAAAAAGCAGAAATTCCTAATATTTTGTGGCAAAAATGCAGAAATTCCCCTTATTTTGAGGTAAAAAGGCTGAAATTCCCCTTATTTTGGGGGCAAAAAGGCAGAAATTTTTCTTATTTTGGGGCAAAATTGCAGACATTTCACTTATTTCAGGGTAATAAGTCAGAAATTTTCCTTATTTTGGGGCAAAAAAGACAGAAATTCCCCTAATTGTGGGGCAAAAAGGCAGAAATTCCCTATATGTTGGGGCAAAAAGACAGAAATTCTCCTTATTTTGGGGCAAAACTCAAAAATTCCACTTATTTTGGGGCAAAATTGCAGGAATTTACCTTATTTTGGGGCAAAATTGCAGAAATTTTCCTTATTTGGGGCAAAATTGCAGAAATTTCACTTATTTTCAGGTAAAAAGACTGAAATATCCTTTATTTTGGGGCAAAAAGGAGGAAATTCCCCTTATTTTGGGGCAAAATTGCAGAAATTTTTCTTATTTTGGGGCAAAAAGGCTGAAATTCTTATTTTGAGGTAAAATGCTGAAATTCCCCATATTTTGGGGCAAAAGGCAAAAATTCTTCTTATTTTGGGGCAAAAAGGCACAAATTTCCCTTATTTTCGGGCAAAATTGCAGAAATTTCATTTATTTCAGGGCAAAAATTCAGAAATTCCTTTTATTTTGGGGCAAAGAGCAGAAATTTCTTTTATTATGGTACAAAATTGAAGAAATTTTTCTTATTTTGAAACAAAAAGGCAGAAAATTCCCCTTATTTTGAGGCAAAAGGCAGAAATTACTCTCAATTTGAGGTAAAATGCAGAAATTCCCTTTATTTTGGGGATAGAAAGCAGAAATTCCCCGTATTTTGAAGCAAAATTGCAGAAATTCTCATAATTTTCGTGCAAAAAGGCAGAAATTCTCCTTATTTTGGGGCAAAAAGACAGAAAATCTCCTTTTTTGGGAGCAAACAGTCAGAAATTTTCCTTATTTTGGGGCAAAATTGCAGAAATTTCCTTTACATTGGGACAAAATTGCAGAAATTTCCATATTTTGGGGCAAAATTGCAGAAATTTCACTTATTTCAGGGAAAAAAGGCGAAAATTTTTTTTGGGGGGCAAAAAGGCAGAAAATTTTTTTATTTTGGTACAAAATTGCAGAAATTTTTCTTATTTTGGGGCAAAAAGTCAGAAATTCCTCATATTTTGGGGCAAAAATGCAGAAATTCCCCTTACTTTGAGGTAAAAAGGCTGAAATTCCCCTTATTTTGGGGCAAAAAGACAGAAATTTCGTTTATTTTGGGGAAAAGGCAGAAATTGCACTTATTTTGAGTCAAAAAGGTGGAAAATCCCCTTATTTTGGGGCAAAAATGAAGAAATTTGCTTTTTTTATGGCAAAAAGGTATACATTCCCTTTATTTTTGGGCAAAATGGTACAAATTCCCCGTATTTTGGAGCAACATTGCAGAAATTCCCCTAATTTTTGGGCAAAAAGGCAGAAATTCCCCTTATTTTGGGGTAAAACTGCAGAAATTTCACTTTTTTGCAGCAAAATGTCAGAAATTCCCCTTATTTTCGGCAAAAAAAGCAGATAATCCCCTTATTTTAGGGAAAAATTGCAGAAATTTCTCTTATTTTGGGGCAAAATTGCAGAAATTTCACTTATTTCGCGGCAAAATGTCAGAAATTCCCCTTATTTTCGGCAAAAAAGGCAGAAAATTCCCGTATTTTGGAGAATAAATTGCAGAAATTCACCTAATTTTAGGGTAAAAAAATACAGTAATTTTCTTTATTTTTGGGCAAAAAGGCAGAAATTCTCCTTATTTTAGGGCAAAAAGGCAGAAATTCTTCTTATTTTAGGGCAAAATTGCAGAAATTTTCCTTATTTGGGGGCAAAAAACAGAAATTCCCCTTATTTTGGGGCAAAATTGCAGAAATTTCCCTTATTATGGGGAAAAATTGCAGAAATTTCCCTTATTTTAGGGCAAAATTGCAGAAATTTCACTTATTTCAGAGAAAAAAAGCAAAATTTTTCTTATTTTGGGGCAAAAAGGCAGAAATTCCCATTATTTTGGGGCAAAAAGGCAGAAATTCACCTTATTTTGGGGTAAAATTGCAGAAATTTCACATATTTCAGGGCAAAAAGACAGAAATTCCCCTTATTTTAAGGCAAAAAGGCAGAAATTCCCCTTATTTTGGAATAAAATTGCAGAAATTTTTTTTCTTTAGGGGCAAAAAGGCAGAAAATCCACTTAATTTCGGGTAAAAAGCAGAAATTCCTCTTATTTTGGAGCAAAATTGCAGAAACTCCCCTAATTTTGGGGCATAAAGGCAGAAATTCCCTTTATTTTGGGGCAAAAATAGAGAAATTCTCATTATTTTGGGGCAAAAATCAGAAATTTCCCTTATTTCGGGTCAAAATTTTAGAAATTTCTTTTATATTGTTACAGACTTGCAGAAATTTTTCTTATTTTGTGGCAAAAAGGCAGAAATTTCCCATATTTTGGTGCAAAAAGCCTAAAATTTCCTTTATTATGAGGTAAAATCCTGAAATTCCCCAAATTTTGGGGCAAAAAGGCAGAAATTCCCCTCATTTGGAGGCAAAAATACACAAATTTCCCTTATTTTCGGGCATAATTGCAGGAATTTCATTTATTTCAGGGCAAAAAGTCAGAAATTCCTTTTATTTTGGGGCAAAAAGCAGAAATTTCTTTTATTTTGATACAAAATTGTAGAAATTTTCCTTATTTTGGAACAAAAAGGCAAAAATTACCCATATTTTGGGGAAAAAGGCAGAAATTCCCCTTATTTTGAGGTAAAAAGGCTGAAATTCCCGTTATTTTGGGGTAAAAAGGCAGAAATTCCCTTTACTTTGTGGCAAAAAGGCAGAAATTCCCGTTAATTGGGGCAGAAAAGCAGAAATTTTCCTTATTTAAGGGCAATAGGGCAGATATTCCCCATATTTTGTGGCAAAAAGGCAGAAATTCCCCTTATTTGGAGGTAAAATGATGAAATTCCCCTTTTTTTCGGCAAAAAGGCAGAAATTCCTATTATTTTGGGGCAAAATTGCAGAAATTTCCCTTATTTTGGGGCAAAATTGCAGAAATTTCACTTATTTCAGGGAAAAAGCACAGAAATTTCTCTTATTTTGGGGCAAAAAGGCAGAAATTTCTTTTATTTTGGTACAAAATTGCAGAAATTTTCTTTATTTTGGGGCAAAAATGAAGAAATTCCCCATATTTTGGGGCAAAAAGGAAGAGATTCCCCTTATCATGAGGTAAAATGCTGAAATATCCCTTATTTTGGGGCAAAAAGACAGAAATTCCCTTTATTTTGTGGCAAAAAGGCAAAAATTTCCCTTATTTTGGGGCAAAATTGCAGAAATTTCACTTATTTCAGGGCAAAATTCAAAAATTCCTTTTATTTTTGGGCAAAAAGAGAAATTTTGTTTATTTTTGGGTAAAAAGGCAGAAATTTCACTTATTGTGAGGTAAGAAGGCAGAAATTCCTCTTATTTTGGGGCAAAAATGAAGAAATTTCCCTTTTTTGTGGCAAAAGGTATATATTCTCCTTATTTTCGGGCAAAAAAGCAGAAATATCCCGTTTTTTGGAGCACAATTGCAGAAAATCCCCTAATTGTGGGGCAAAAAGGCAGAAATTCCCAATATGTTGGGGCAAAAAGACAGAAATTCTCCTTATTTTGGGGCAAAACTCAGAAATTCCACTTATTTTGGGGCAAAATTCCAGAAATTTCCCTTATTTTGGGGCAAATTTGCAGAAATTTCACTTATTTTGGGGCAAAATTGCAGAAATTTCACTTATTTTGGGGCAAAATTGCAGAAATTTCACTTATTTCAGGGTAATAAGTCAGAAATTTTCCTTATTTTGGGGCCAAAAAGACAGAAATTCCCTTTGTTTTGGGGGGGAAAAGACAGAAATTCCACTTATTTAGAGGCAAAAAAGCAGAAATTCCTCTTATTTTGGAGCAAAATTGCAGAAATTCCCCTAATTGTGGGGCAAAAAGGCAGAAATTCCCTATATGTTGGGGCAAAAAGAAACAAATTTTCCTTATTTTGGGTCAAAACTCAGAAATTCCACTGATATTGGGGCAAAATTCCAGAAATTTCCCGTATTTTGGGGCAAAATTGCAGAAATTTCACTTATTTTGGGGCAAAATTGCAGAAATTTCACTTATTTCAGAAAAAAAAAAGCAGGAATTTTCCTATTTTGGTGCAAAAAGGCGGAAATTTCTTTTATTTTGGTACAAAATTGCAGAAATTTTTCTTATTTTGGGGCAAAAAGGCAGAAATCTCCCATATTTTGAGGCAAAAATGCAGAAATTTCTCTTATTTTGAGGTAAAAAGGCTGAAACTCCCCTTATTTTGGAGCAATATTGCAGAAATTCCCCTAATTGTGGGGCAAAGAGGCAGAAATTCCCTATATGTTGGGGCAAAAAGACAGAAATTCTCCTTATTTTGGGGCAAAACTCAGAAATTCTACTTATTTTGGGGCAAAATTCCAGAAATTTCCCTTATTTTGGGGCAAAATTGCAGAAATTTCACTTATTTTGGGGCAAAATTGCAGAAATTTCACTTATTTCAGGGTAATAAGTCAGAAATTTTCCTTATTTTGGGGCCAAAAAGACAGAAATTCCCTTTGTTTTGGGGGGGAAAAGACAGAAATTCCCCTTATTTAGAGGCAAAAAAGCAGAAATTCCTCTTATTTTGGAGCAAAATTGCAGAAATTCCCCTAATTGTGGGGCAAAAAGGCAGAAATTCCCTATATGTTGGGGCAAAAAGAAACAAATTCTCCTTATTTTGGGTCAAAACTCAGAAATTCCACTGATGTTGGGGCAAAATTCCAGAAATTTCCCTTATTTTGGGGCAAAATTGCAGAAATTTCACTTATTTTGGGGCAAAATTGCAGAAATTTCACTTATTTCAGAAAAAAAAGCAGGAATTTTCTTATTTTGGTGCAAAAAGGCGGAAATTTCTTTTATTTTGGTACAAAATTGCAGAAATTTTTCTTATTTTGGGGCAAAAAGGCAGAAATCTCCCATATTTTGGGGCAAAAATGCAAAAATTTCTCTTATTTTGAGGTAAAAAGGCTGAAATTCCCCTTATTTGGGGGCAAAAAGGCAGAAATTTCCCTTATTTTGGGGCAAAATTGCAGAAATTTCACTTATTTCAGGCTAATAAGTCAGAAATTTTCCTTATTTTGGGGCAAAAAAGACAGAAATTTCCTTTGTTTTGGGGGATAAAGACAGTAATACCACTTATTTAGAGGCAAAAAAGCAGAAATTCCCCTTATTTTGGAGCAAAACTGAAGAAATTTCTATTTTTTATGGCAAAAGGGTATGCATTCTTCTTATTTTCGGGCAAAAAGGCAGAAATTCCCCGTATTTTGGAGCAAAATTGCAGAAATTCCCCTAATTGTGGGGCAAAAAGGCAGAAATTCCCTATATGTTGGGGCAAAAAGACAGAAATTCTCCTTATTTTGGGGCAAAACTCAGAAATTCCACTTATTTTGGTGCAAAATTCCAGAAATTTCCCTTATTTTAGGGCAAAATTGCAGAAATTTCACTTATTTTGGGGCAAAATTGCAGAAATTTAACTTATTTCAGAAAAAAATTCAGAAATTTTTCTATTTTGGTGCAAAAAGGCAGAAATTTCTTTTATTTTGGTACAAAATTGCAGAAATTTTTCTTATTTTGGGGCAAAAAGTCAGAAATCTCCCATATTTAGAGGAAAAATGCAGAAATTCCTCTTATTTTGAGGTAAAAATGCTGAAATTTCCCTTATTTGGGGGCAAAAAGGCAGAAATTTCCCTTATTTTGAGGCAAAATTGCAGAAATTTCACTTATTTCAGGGTAATAAGTCAGAAATTTTCTCTATTTTGGGGCAAAAAAGACAGAAATTTCTTTGTTTTGGGAGAAAAATACAGATATTTCACTTTTTTAGAGGCAAAAAAGCAGAAATTCCTTTTATTTTGGAGTAAAAATGAAGAAATTTCCCTTTTTTGTGGCAAAAGGTATACATTCCACTTATTTTTGGGCTAAAAAGCAGAAATTACCCGTATTTTAGAGCAAAATTGCAGAAATTCTTCTAATTGTAAGGCAAAATGGCAGAAATTCCCTATATGTTAGGGCAAAAAGACAGAAATTCTCTTTATTTTTGGGGCAAAACTCAGAAATTCCATTTATTTTGGGGCAAAATTCCAGAAATTTCTCTTATTTTGGGGCAAAATTGCAGAAATTTCACTTATTTTGGGGCAAAATTGCAGAAATTTCACTTATTTCATGGTAAAAAGGCGGAAATTTTCCTTATTTTGATGCAAAAATGCAGAAATTCCAAATATTTTGTGGCAAAAATGAAGAAATTCCCTTTATTTTGAGTTAAAAGGCAGAAATTCCCCTTATTTGGGGGCAAAAAAAAGAAATTTCACTTATTTTGGGGCAAAAACTCAGAAATTCCACACTTTTTTGGTCAAAATTCCAGAAATTTCCCTTATTTTGGGGCAAAATTGCAGAAATTTCACTTATTTTGGTGCAAAATTGCAGAAATTTAACTTATTTCAGAAAAAAATTCAGAAATTTTCCTATTTTGGTGCAAAAAGGCAGAATTATCTTTTATTTTGGTACAAAATTGCAGAAATTTTTCTTATTTTGGGACAAAAAGGCAGAAATCTCCCATATTTTGGGGCAAAAATGAAGATATTCCTCTTATTTTGAGGTAAAAAGGCTGAAATTTCCTTTATTTGGGGGCAAAAAGGCAGAAATTTCCCTTATTTTGAGGAAAATTGCAGAAATTTCACTTATTTCAGGGTAATAAGTCAGAAATTTTCGTTATTTTGGGGCAAAAAAGACAGAAATTCCCTTTGTTTTGGGGGAAAAAGACAGAAATTCCACTTTTTTAGAGGCAAAAAAGCAGAAATTCCTTTTATTTTGGAGTAAAAATGAAGAAATTTCTTTTTTTTGTGGCAAAAGGTATACATTCCACTTATTTTTGGGCTAAAAAGCAGAAATTACCCGTATTTTGGAGCAAAATTGCAGAAAATCCCCTAATTGTGGGGCAAAGAGGCAGAAATTCCCTATAAGTTAGGGCAAAAAGACAGAAATTCTCCTTATTTTGGGGCAAAACTCAGAATTTCCACTTATTTTGGGGCAAAATTCCAGAAATTTCCCTTATTTTGGGGCAAAATTGCAGAAATTTCACTTATTTTGGGGCAAAATTGCAGAAATTTCCCTTATTTCAGGTAAAAATGGCAGAAATTTTTCTTATTTTGGGGCAAAAAAGCAGAAATTCCTAATATTTTGTGGCAAAAATGCAGAAATTCCCCTTATTTTGAGGTAAAAAGGCTGAAATTCCCCTTATTTGGGTGCAAAAAGGCAAAAATTTTTCTTATTTTGGGGCAAAATTGCAGACATTTCACTTATTTCAGGGCAATAAGTCAGAAATTTTCCTTATTTTGGGGCAAAAAAGACAGAAATTCCCCTAATTGTGGGGCAAAAAGGCAGAAATTCCCTATATGTTGGGGCAAAAAGACAGAAATTCTCCTTATTTTGGGGCAAAACTGAAAAATTCCACTTATTTTGTGGCAAAATTGCAGGAATTTACCTTATTTTGGGGCAAAATTGCAGAAATTTTCCTTATTTGGGGCAAAATTGCAGAAATTTCACTTATTTTCAGGTAAAAAGACTGAAATATCCTTTATTTTGGGGCAAAAAGGAGGAAATTCCCCTTATTTTGGGGCAAAATTGCAGAAATTTTTCTTATTTTGGGGCAAAAGGCTGAAATTCTTAGTTTGAGGTAAAATGCTGAAATTCCCCATATTTTGGAGCAAAAGGCAAAAATTCTTCTTATTTTGGGGCAAAAAGGCACAAATTTCCCTTATTTTCGGGCAAAATTGCAGAAATTTCATTTATTTCAGGGCAAAAATTCAGAAATTCCTTTTATTTTGGGGCAAAGAGCAGAAATTTCTTTTATTATGGTACAAAATTGAAGAAATTTTTCTTATTTTGAAACAAAAAGGCAGAAAATTCCCCTTATTTTGAGGCAAAAGGCAGAAATTATTCTCAATTTGGGGTAAAATTCAGAAATTCCCTTTATTTTGGGGCTAGAAAGCAGAAATTCCCCGTATTTTGAAGCAAAATTGCAGAAATTCTCATAATTTGAGGGCAAAAGGCAAAAATTCTCCTTATTTTGGGGCAAAAAGACAGAAAATCTCCTTTTTTGGGAGCAAACAGTCAGAAATTTTCCTTATTTTGGGGCAAAATTGCAGAAATTTCCTTTACATTGGGGCAAAATTGCAGAAATTTCCATATTTTGGGGCAAAATTGCAGAAATTTCACTTATTTCAGGGAAAAAAGGCGAAAAATTTTTTTGGGGGGGCAAAAAGGCAGAAAATTTTTTTATTTTGGTACAAAATTGCAGAAATTTTTCTTATTTTGGGGCAAAAAGTCAGAAATTCCTCATATTTTGGGGCAAAAATGCAGAAATTCCCTTTATTTTGAGGTAAAAAGGCTGAAATTCCCCTTATTTTGGGGCAAAAAGACAGAAATTTCGTTTATTTTGGGGAAAAGGCAGAAATTGCACTTATTTTGAGTCAAAAAGGTGGAAAATCCCCTTATTTTGGGGCAAAAATGAAGAAATTTGCTTTTTTTATGGCAAAAAGGTATACATTCCCTTTATTTTTGGGCAAAATGGCACAAATTCCCCGTATTTTGGAGCAACATTGCAGAAATTACCCTAATTTTTGGGCAAAAAGGCAGAAATTCCCCTTATTTTGGGGTAAAACTGCAGAAATTTCACTTTTTTGCGGCAAAATGTCAGAAATTCCCCTTATTTTCGGCAAAAAAAGCAGATAATCCCCTTATTTTAGGGAAAAATTGCAGAAATTTCTCTTATTTTGGGGCAAAATTGCAGAAATTTCACTTATTTCGCGGCAAAATGTCAGAAATTCCCCTTATTTTCGACAAAAAAGGCAGAAAATTCCCGTATTTTGGAGAATAAATTGCAGAAATTCACCTAATTTTAGGGTAAAAAAAATACAGTAATTTTCTTTATTTTTGGGCAAAAAGGCAGAAATTCTCCTTATTTTAGGGCAAAAAGGCAGAAATTCTTCTTATTTTAGGGCAAAATTGCAGAAATTTTCCTTATTTGGGGGCAAAAAACAGAAATTCCCCTTATTTTGGGGCAAAATTGCAGAAATTTCCCTTATTATGGGGAAAAATTGCAGAAATTTCCCTTATTTTAGGGCAAAATTGCAGAAATTTCACTTATTTCAGAGAAAAAAAGCAAAATTTTTCTTATTTTGGGGCAAAAAGGCAGAAATTCCCATTATTTTGGGGCAAAAAGGCAGAAATTCACCTTATTTTGGGGTAAAATTGCAGAAATTTCACATATTTCAGGGCAAAAAGACAGAAATTCCCCTTATTTTAAGGCAGAAAGGCAGAAATTCCCCTTATTTTGGAATAAAATTGCAGAAATTTTTTTTTCTTTAGGGGCAAAAAGGCAGAAAATCCACTTAATTTCGGGTAAAAAAGCAGAAATTCCTCTTATTTTGGAGCAAAATTGCAGAAACTCCCCTAATTTTGGGGCATAAAGGCAGAAATTCCCTTTATTTTGGGGCAAAAATAGAGAAATTCTCATTATTTTGGGGCAAAAATCAGAAATTTCCCTTATTTCGGGTCAAAATTTTAGAAATTTCTTTTATATTGTTACAGACTTGCAGAAATTTTTCTTATTTTGTGGCAAAAAGGCAGAAATTTCCCATATTTTGGTGCAAAAAGCCTAAAATTTCCTTTATTATGAGGTAAAATCCTGAAATTCCCCATATTTTGGGGCAAAAAGGCAGAAATTCCCCTCATTTGGAGGCAAAAATACACAAATTTCCCTTATTTTCGGGCATAATTGCAGGAATTTCATTTATTTCAGGGCAAAAAGTCAGAAATTCCTTTTATTTTGGGGCAAAAAGCAGAAATTTCTTTTATTTTGATACAAAATTGTAGAAATTTTCCTTATTTTGGAACAAAAAGGCAAAAATTACCCATATTTTGGGGAAAAAGGCAGAAATTCCCCTTATTTTGAGGTAAAAAGGCTGAAATTCCCGTTATTTTGGGGTAAAAAGGCAGAAATTCCCTTTACTTTGTGGCAAAAAGGCAGAAATTCCCGTTAATTGGGGCAGAAAAGCAGAAATTTTCCTTATTTAAGGGCAATAGGGCAGATATTCCCCATATTTTGTGGCAAAAAGGCAGAAATTCCCCTTATTTGGAGGTAAAATGATGAAATTCCCCTTTTTTTCGGCAAAAAGGCAGAAATTCCTATTATTTTGGGGCAAAATTGCAGAAATTTCCTTTATTTTGGGGCAAAATTGCAGAAATTTCCCTTATTTTGGGGCAAAATTGCAGAAATTTCACTTATTTCAGGGAAAAAGCACAGAAATTTCTCTTATTTTGGGGCAAAAAGGCAGAAATTTCTTTTATTTTGGTACAAAATTGCAGAAATTTTCTTTATTTTGGGGCAAAAATGAAGAAATTCCCCATATTTTGGGGCAAAAAGGAAGAGATTCCCCTTATCATGAGGTAAAATGCTGAAATATCCCTTATTTTGGGGCAAAAAGACAGAAATTCCCTTTATTTTGTGGCAAAAAGGCAAAAATTTCCCTTATTTTGGGGCAAAATTGCAGAAATTTCACTTATTTCAGGGCAAAATTCAAAAATTCCTTTTATTTTTGGGCAAAAAGAGAAATTTTGTTTATTTTTGGGTAAAAAGGCAGAAATTTCACTTATTGTGAGGTAAGAAGGCAGAAATTCCTCTTATTTTGGGGCAAAAATGAAGAAATTTCCCTTTTTTTGTGGCAAAAGGTATATATTCTCCTTATTTTCGGGCAAAAAAGCAGAAATATCCCGTTTTTTGGAGCACAATTGCAGAAAATCCCCTAATTGTGGGGCAAAAAGGCAGAAATTCCCTATATGTTGGGGCAAAAAGACAGAAATTCTCCTTATTTTGGGGCAAAACTCAGAAATTCCACTTATTTTGGGGCTAAATTCCAGAAATTTCCCTTATTTTGGGGCAAATTTGCAGAAATTTCACTTATTTTGGGGCAAAATTGCAGAAATTTCACTTATTTCAGATAAAAAAAGGCAGAAATTTTTTTTATTTTGGGGCAAAAAGGCAGAAATTCCTAATATTTTGTGGCAAAAATGCAGAAATTCCCTTTATTTTGAGGTAAAAAGGCTGAAATTCCCCTTATTTGGGGCAAAAGGCAGAAATTTCCCTTATTTTGGGGCAAAATTGCAGAAATTTCACTTATTTCAGGGCAAAATTCAAAAATTCCTTTTATTTTGGGGCTAAAAGTCAGAAATTCCGTTTATTTTTGGGTAAAAAGGCAGAAATTTCACTTATTTTGAGGTAAGAAGGCAGAAATTCCTCTTATTTTGGGGCAAAAATGAAGAAATTTCCCTTTTTTGTGGCAAAAGTTATACATTCCCCTTATTTTCGGGCAAAAAAGCAGAAATTCCCCGTATTTAGGAGCAAGATTGCAGAAAATCCCCTAATTGTGGGGCAAAAAGGCAGAAATTCCCTATATGTTGGGGCAAAAGACAGAAATTCTCCTTATTTTGGGGCAAAACTCAGAAATTCCACTTATTTTGGGGCAAAATTTCAGAAATTTCCCTTATTTTGGGGCAAAATTGCAGAAATTTTACTTATTTTGGGGCAAAATTGCAGAAATTTCACTTATTTCAGGTAAAAATGGCAGAAATTTTTCTTATTTTGGGGCAAAAAGGCAGAAATTCCTAATATTTTGTGGCA
This sequence comes from Micromys minutus, assembly GCF_963924665.1. NCBI lineage: Eukaryota > Metazoa > Chordata > Mammalia > Rodentia > Muridae > Micromys > Micromys minutus. Next base: position 817,320 of record NW_027667729.1, on the reverse strand, counting down.
AAAATGCAGAAATTCCCCTTATTTTGAGGTAAAAAGGCTGAAATTCCCCTTATTTGGGGGCAAAAAGGCAGAAATTTCCCTTATTTTGGGGCAAAATTGCAAACATTTCACTTATTTCAGGGTAATAAGTCAGAAATTTTCCTTATTTTGGGGCAAAAAACACAGAATTCCCTTTGTTTTTGAAGGAAAATACAGAAATTCCACTTCTTTAGAGGCAAAAAGGCAGAAATTCCCCTTATTTTGAAGCAAAAATGAAGAAATTCCCCTAATTGTTGGGCAAAAAGGCAGAAATTCCCTATATGTTGGGGCAAAATGACAGAAATTCTTCTTATTTTGGGACAAAACTCAGAAATTCCACTTATTTTGGGGCAAAATTTCAGGAATTTACCTTATTTTGAGGCAAAATTGCAGAAATTTCCCTTATTTGGGGCAAAATTGCAGAAATTTCACTTATTTTCAGGTAAAGAGGCTGAAATATCCTTTATTTTGGGGCAAAAAGGAAGAAATTCCCCTTATTTTGGGGCAAAATTGCAGAAATTTTCCTTATTTTGGGGCAAAAAGGCTGAAATTCTTATTTTGAGGTAAAATGCTGATATTTCCCATATTTTGGGGCAAAAGGCAAAACTTCTTTTTATTTTGGGGCAAAGAGGCACAAATTTCCCTTATTTTCGGGCAAAATTGCAGAAATTTCATTTATTTCAGGGCAAAAAGTCAGAAATTCCTTTTATTTTGGGGCAAAGAGCAGAAATTTCTTTTATTATGGTACAAAATTGAAGAAATTTTTCTTATTTTGAAATAAAAAGGCAGAAAATTCCCCTTATTTTGAGGCAAAAGGCAGAAATTATTCTCAATTTGAGGTAAAATGCAGAAATTCCCTTTATTTTGGGGCTAAAAAACAGAAATTCCCGGTATTTTGAAGCAAAATTGCAGAAATTCTCATAATTTTCGGGCAAAAAGGCAGAAATTCTCCTTATTTTGGGGCAAAAAGACAGAAAATCTCATTTTTCGGGAGCAAACAGTCAGAAATTCCCCTTATTTTAGGGCAAAATTGCAGAAATTTCCTTTACATTGGGGCAATATTGCAGAAATTTCCCTTATTTTGGGGCAAAACTGAAGAAATTTTCTTTTTTTATGGCAAAAAGGTATGCATTCTTCTTATTTTCGGGCAAAAAGGCAGAAATTCCCCTATTTTGGAGCAAAATTGCAGAAATTCCCCTAATTGTGGGGCAAAAAGGGAGAAATTCCCTATATGTTGTGGCAAAAAGACAGAAATTCTCCTTATTTTGGGGCAAAACTCAGAAATTCCACTTATTTTAGGGCAAAATTCCAGAAATTTCCCTTATTTTGGGGCAAAATTGCAGAAATTTCACTTATTTTGGAGCAAAATTGCAGAAATTTCACTTATTTCAGAAAAAAAGCAGAAATTTTCTTATTTTGGTGCAAAAAGGCAGAAATTTCTTTTATTTTGGTACAAAATTGCATAAATTATTCTTATTTTGGAAGAAAAAGGCAGAAATCTCCCATATTTTGGGGCAAAAATGCAGCAATTCCTCTTATTTTGAGGTAACAAGGCTTAAATTCCCCTTATTTGGGGGGAAAAAGGCAGAAATTTCCCTTATTTTCGAGCAAAATTGCAGAAATTTCACTTATTTCAGGGTAATAAGTCAGAAATTTTCCTTATTTTGGGGCAAAAAAGACAGAAATTCCCTTTGTTTTTGGGGATAAAGACAGAAATTCCACTTATTTAGAGGCAAAAAAGCAGAAATTCCCCTTATTTTGGAGCAAAACTGAAGAAATTTCCCTTTTTTATGGCAAAAAGGTATGCATTCTTCTTATTTTCGGGCAAAAAGGCAGAAATTCCCCCTATTTTAGAGCAAAATTGCAGAAATTCCCCTAATTGTGGGGCAAAAAGGCAGAAATTCCCTATATGTTGGGGCAAAATACAGAAATTCTCCTTATTTTGGGGAAAAACTCAGAAATTCCACTTATTTTGGGGCAAAATTGCAGAAATTTCCCTTATTTTGGGGCAAAATTGCAGAAATTTCACTTATTTTGGGGCAAAATTGCAGAAATTTCACTTTTTTCAGGGTAATAAGTCAGAAATTTTCCTTATTTTGGGGCAAAAAAGACAGCAATTCCCTTTGTTCTGGGGGAAAAAGACCGTAATTCCACTTTTTTAGAGGCAAAAAAGCAGAAATTCCTTTTATTTTGGAGTAAAAATGAAGAAATTTCTTTTTTTTGTGGCAAAAGGTATACATTCCCTTTATTTTCGGGCAAAAAGGCAGAAATTCCCCGTATTTTGGAGCAAACTTGCAGATATTCCCCTAATTGTGGGGCAAAAAGGCAGAAATTCCCTATATGTTGGGGCAAAAAGACAGAAATTCTCCTTATTTTGGGGCAAAACTCAGAAATTCCACTTATTTTGGGGCAAAATTCCAGAAATTTCCCTTATTTTGGGGCAAAATTGCAGAAATTTCACTTATTTTCAGGCAAAATTACATAAATTTCACTTATTTCAGAAAAAAAGCAGAATTTTCTTATTTTGGTGCAAAAAGGCATAAATTTCTTTTATTTTGTTACAAAATTGCAGAAATTTTTCTTATTTTGGGGCAAAAAGGAATAAATTTCTCATATTTTGGGGCAAAAATGCAGAAATTTTTTTTATTTTGTGGTGAAAAGGCTGAAATTCCCCTTATTTGGGGGCAAAAAAGAAGAATTTCTCTTATTTTGGGGCAAAATTGCAGAAATTTCACTTATTTCAGAGTAATAAGTCAGAAATTTTCGTTATTTTAGGGCAAAAAAAACAGAAATTCCCTTTGTTTGGGGGGAAAAGACAGAAATTCCACTTTTTTAGAGGCAAAAAAGCAGAAATAACTTTTATTTTGGAGTAAAAATGTAGAAATTTCCCTTTTTTATGGCAAAAAGGTATGCATTCTTCTTATTTTCAAGCAAAAAGGCAGAAATTCCCCGTATTTTCGAGCAAAATTGCAAAAATTCCCCTAATTTTAGGGCAAAAAGGCAGAAATTCCCTATATGTTGGGGCAAAAAGACAGAAATTCTCCTTATTTTGGGGCAAAACTCAGAAATTCCACTTATTTTGGGGCAAAATTCTAGAAATTTTTCTTATTTTAAAGCAAAATTGCAGAAATTTCACTTATTTTGGGGTAAAATTCCAGAAATTTCACTTATTTCAGGGAAAAAAGGCAGAAATTTTTCTTATTTTGGGGCAAAAAGGAAAAATTTCCTAATATTTTGTGGCAAAAATGCCGAAATTCCCCTTATTTTGAGGTAAAAAAGCTGAAATTTCCCTTATTTAGGGGCAAAAAGGCAGAAATTTCCCTTATTTTGGGGCAAAATTGCAGAAATTTCACTTATTTCAGGGTAATAAGTCAGAAATTTTCTTTATTTTGGGGCAAAAAAGACAGAAATTCCCTTTGTTTTGGGAGAAAAAGACAGAAATTCCACTTTTTTAGAGGCAAAAAAGCAGAAATTCCTTTTATTTTGGAGTAAAAATGAAGAAATTTCCCTTTTTTGTGGCAAAAGGTATGCATTCCACTTATTTTTGGGCTAAAAAGCAGAAATTACCCGTATTTCGGAGCAATATTGCAGAAATTCCCCTAATTGTGGGGCAAAGAGGCAGAAATTCCCTATATGTTAGGGCAAAAATACAGAAATTCTCCTTATTTTGGGGCAAAACTCAGAAATTCTACTTATTTTGGGGCAAAATTGCAGAAATTTCACTTATTTTGGGGCAAAATTGCAGAAATTTCACTTATTTCAGGGTAATAAGTCAGAAATTTTCCTTATTTTGGGGCCAAAAATACAGAAATTCCCTTTGTTTTGGGGGGGAAAAGACAGAAATTCCACTTATTTAGAGGCAAAAAAGCAGAAATTCCTCTTATTTTGGAGCAAAATTGCAGAAATTCCCCTAATTGTGGGGCAAGAAGGGAGAAATTCCCTATATGTTGGGGCAAAAAGAAACAAATTCTCCTTATTTTGGGTCAAAACTCAGAAATTCTACTGATATTGGGGCAAAATTCCAGAAATTTCCCTTATTTTGGGGCAAAATTGCAGAAATTTCACTTATTTTTGGGCAAAATTGCAGAAATTTCACTTATTTCAGAAAAAAAAGCAGAAATTTTCTTATTTTGGTGCAAAAAGGCGGAAATTTCTTTTATTTTGGTACAAAATTGCAGAAATTTTTCTTATTTTGGGGCAAAAAGGCAGAAATCTCCCATATTTTGGGGCAAAAATGCAGATATTTCTCTTACTTTGAGGTAAAAAGGCTGAAATTCCTTTTATTTGGGGGCAAAAAGGCAGAAATTTCCCTTATTTTGGGGCAAAATTGCAGAAATTTCACTTATTTCAGGGTAATAAACAGAAATTTTCCTTATTTTGGGGCAAAAAAGACAGAAATTCCCTTTGTTTTGGGGGAAAAAGACAGAAATTCCACTTATTTAGAGGCAAAAAAGCAGAAATTCCCCTTATTTTGTAGCAAAACTGAGGAAATTTCTATTTTTTATGGCAAAAAGGTATGCATTCTTCTTATTTTCGGGCAAAAAGGCAGTAATTCCCCGTATTTTGGAGCAAAATTGCAGAAATTCCTTTAATTGTGGGGCAAGAAGGGGGAAATTCCCTATATGTTGGGGCAAAAAGACAGAAATTCTCCTTATTTTAAGGCAAAACTCAGAAATTCCACTTATTTTGGTGCAAAATTCCAGAAATTTCCCTTATTTTAGGGCAAAATTGCAGAAATTTCACTTATTTTGGGGCAAAATTTCAGAAATTTAAAATATTTCAGAAAAAAATTCAGAAATTTTTCTATTTTGGTGCAAAAAGGCAGAAATTTCTTTTATTTTGGTACAAAATTGCAGAAATTTTTCTTATTTTGGGGCAAAAAGGCAGAAATTTCACTTATTTTGGTGCAAAATTGCAGTAATTTCACTTATTTTGGGGCAAAATTGCAGAAATTCCAAATATTTTGTGGCAAAAATGCAGAAATTCCTCTTATTTTAAGGTAAAAAGGCAGAAATTCCCCTTATTTGGGGGTAAAAAACAGAAATTTCCCTTATTTTGGGGCAAAATTGCAGAAATTTCACTTATTTTGGGGCAAAATTGCAGAAATTTCACTTATTTCAGAAAAAAATTCAGAAATTTTCCTATTTTGGTGCAAAAAGGCAGAAATTTCTATTTTGGTACAAAATTGCAGAAATTTTTCTTTTTTTGGGGCAAAAAGGCACAAATCTCCGATATTTTGGGGAAAAATGCAGAAATTCCTCTTATTTTGAGGTAAAAAGGTAGAAATTTACCTTATTTGGGGGAAAAATGCAGAAATTTTCCTTATTTTGAGGCAAAATTGCAGAAATTTCACTTATTTCAGTGTAATAAGTCAGAAATTTTCCTTATTTTGGGGCAAAAAAGACAGAAATTCCCTTTGTTTTGGGGGAAAAAGACAGAAATTCCACTTTTTTAGCGGCAAAAAAGCAGAAATTCATTTTATTTTGGAGTAAAAATGAAGAAATTTCTTTTTTTTGTGGCAAAAGATATACATTCCTCTTATTTTCAGGCTAAAAAGCAGAAATTCCCCATATTTTGGAGCAAAATTGCAGAAATTCCCCTAATTGTGGGGCAAAAAGGCAGAAATTTCCGATATGTTAGGGCAAAAAGACAGAAATTCTTTTTATTTTGGGGCTAAACTAAGAAATTCCACTTATTTTGGGGCAAAATTCCAGAAATTTCCCTTATTTTGGGGCAAAATTGCAGAAATTTCACTTATTTTGGTGCAAAATTGCAGAAATTTCACTTATTTCAGGGAAAAAAGTCAGAAATTTTCCTTATTTTGGGGCCAAAAAGACAGAAATTTCCTTTGTTTTGGGGTGAAAAAGATAGAAATTCCACTTATTTAGAGGCAAAAAAGCAGAAATTCCTCTTATTTTGGAGCAAAAATGAAGAAATTTCCTTTTTTTATGGCAAAAAGGTATGCATTCTTCTTATTTTCGGGCAAAAAGGCAGAAATTCCCAGTATTTTGGAGCAAAATTGCAGAAATTCCCCTAATTGTGGGGCAAAAAGGCAGAAATTCCCTATATGTTGGGGCAAAAAGAAACAAATTCTCCTTATTTTGGGTCAAAACTCAGAAATTCCACTGATATTGGGGCAAAATTCCAGAAATTTCCCTTATTTTGGGGCAAAATTGCAGAAATTTCACTTATTTTGGGGCAAAATTGCAGAAATTTCACTTATTTCAGAAAAAAAAAGCAGAAATTTTCTTATTTTGGTGCAAAACGGCGGAAATTTCTTTTATTTTGGTACAAAATTGCAGAAATTTTTCTTATTTTGGGGCAAAAAGGCAGAAATCTCCCATATTTTGGGGCAAAAATGAAGAAATTTCTCTTATTTTGAGGCAAAAAGGCTGAAATTCCCATTATTTGGGGGCAAAAAGGCAGAAATTTCCCTTATTTTGAGGCAAAATTGCAGAAATTTCACTTATTTCAGTGTAATAAGTCAGAAATTTTCTTTATTTTGGGGCAAAAAAGACAGAAATTCTTTTTGTTTTGAGGGAAAAAGGCAGAAATTCCACTTTTTTAGCGGCAAAAAAGCAAAAATTCATTTTATTTTGGAGTAAAAATGAAGAAATTACTTTTTTTTTGTGGCAAAAATTATACATTCCCTTTATTTTCAGGCTAAAAAGCAGAAATTCCCCATATTTTGGAGCAAAATTGCAGAAATTCCCCTAATTGTGGGGCAAAAAGGCAGAAATTCCCTGTAAGTTAGAGCAAAAAAACAGAAAATCTTTTTATTTTGGGGCAAAACTCAGAAATTCCACTTATTTTGGGGCAAAATTCCAGAAATTTCCCTTATTTTGGGGCAAAATTGCAGAAATTTCACTTATTTTGGGGCAAAATTGCAGAAATTTAACTTATTTCAGAAAAAAATTCAGAAATTTTTCTATTTTGGTGCAAAAAGGCAGAAATTTCTTTTATTTTGGTACAAAATTGCAGAAATTTTTCTTATTTTGGGGCAAAAAGGCAGAAATCTCCCATATTTTGGGGCAAAAATACAGAAATTCCTCTTATTTTGAGGTAAAAAGGCTGAAATTCCCCTTATTTGGAGGCAAAAAGGCAGAAATTTTTCTTATTTTGGGGCAAAATTGCAGAAATTTCACTTATTTCAGAGTAGTCAGTCAGAAATTTTTCTTATTTTGGGGCAAAAAAGCAGAAATTCCTTTTATTTTGGAGTAAAAATGAAGAAATTTCTTTTTTGTGGCAAATGGTATACATTCCCCTTATTTTCAGGCTAAAAAGCAGAAATTACCCGTATTTTGGAGCAAAATTGCAAAAATTCCGCTAATTGTGGGGCAAAAAGGCAGAAATTCCCTGTAAGTTAGAGCAAAAAAACAGAAAATCTCCTTATTTTGGGGCAAAACTCAGAAATTCCACTTACTTTGGGGCAAAATTCCAAAAATTTCCCTTATTTTGGGCCAAAATTGCAGAAATTTCACTTATTTTGAGGCAAAATTGCATAAATTTCACTTATTTCAGGGTAATAAGTCAGAAATTTTCTTTATTTTGGGGCAAAAAACACAGAAATTCCCTTTGTTTTGGGGGAAAAAGACAGAAATTCCACTTTTTTAGAGGCAAAAAAGCAGAAATTCCTTTTATTTTGGAGTAAAAATGAAGAAATTTCCCTTTTTTGTGGCAAAATGTATACATTTTACTTATTTTTGGGCTAAAAAGCTGAAATTACCCGTATTTTGGAGCAAAATTGCAGAAATTCCCCTAATTGTGGGGCAAAATGCAGAAATTCCATATATGTTAGGGCAAAAAGACAGAAATTCTCCTTATTTTGGGGCAAAACTCAGAAATTCCACTTATTTTGGGGCAAAATTCCAGAAATTTCCCTTATTTTGTGGCAAAATTGCCGAAATTTCACTTATTTTGGGGCAAAATTGCAGAAATTTCACTTATTTCATGGTAAAAAGGCAGAAATTTTCCTCATTTTGGGGCAAAAATGCAGAGATTCCAAATATTTTGTGGTAAAATTGCAAAAATTCCCCTTATTTTGAGGTAAAAAGGCAGAAATTCTCCTTATTTGGGGGCAAAAAGCAGAAATTTCCCTTATTCTGGGACAAAATTGCAGAAATTTCACTTATTTCAGGGTAATAAGTCAGAAATTTTCCTTATTTGGGGCAAAAAAGACAGAAATTCCTTTTGTTTTGGGGGAAAAAGTCAGAAATTCCACTTATTTAGAAGCAAAAAAGCAGAAATTCCCCTTATTTTGGAGCAAAAATGAAGAAATTTCCTTTTTTTGTGGCAAAAGGTATGCATTCTTCTTATTTTCAGGATAAAAAGCAGAAATTCCCCGTATTTTGGAGCAAAATTGCAGAAATTCCCCTAATTGTGGGACAAAAAGGCAGAAATTCCCTATATGTTTGGGCAAAAAGACAGAAATTCTCCTTATTTTAGAGCAAAACTCAGAAATTTCACTTATTTTGACGCAAAATTGCAGAAATTTCACTTATTTCAGAAAAAAAGCAGAAATTTTCTTAATTTGGGGCAAAAAGGCAGAAATTTCTCATATTTGGGGGCAAAAATGCAGAAAATCCCCTTATTTTGAGGTAAAAAGTCTAAAATTCCCCTTATTTGGTTACAATAAGCAGAAATTTTTTCCTTATTTTGGGGCAAAAAAGACACAAATTCTCTATGTTTTGGGGGAAAAAGACAGAAATTCCACTTATTTAGAGGCAAAAAAGCAGAAATTCCCCTTATTTTGGAGCGAAAATGAAGAAATTTCCCTTTTTTATGGCAAAAAGGTATGCATTCTTCTTATTTTCGGGCAAAAAGACAGAAATTCCCCGTATTTTTGAGCAAAATTGCAGAAATTCCCCTAATTGTGGGGCAAAAAGGCAGAAATTCCCTATGTGTTGGGGCAAAAAGACAGAAATTCTATTTATTTTGGGGCAAAACTCAGAAATTCCACTTATTTTGGGGCAAAATTCCAAAAATTTCCCTTATTTTGGGGCAAAATTGCAGAAATTTCACTTATTTTGGGGCAAAATTGCAGAAATTTCACTTATTTCAGGGAAAAAAAGACAGAAATTTCTTTTATTTTGGTACAAAATTGCAGAAATTTTTTTTATTTTTGGCAAAAAGGCAGAAATTTCCCATATTTTGGGGCAAAAATGCAGAAATTCCCCTTATTTTGAGGTAAAAATGCTGAAATTCCCCTTATTTTGTGGCAAAAAGCAGACATTTCCCTTATTTTGGGCAAAAATTGCAGAAATTTCACTTATTTTGAGTCAACAAGGCAGAAAATCCAATTATTTTGGGGTAAAAATGAAGAAATTCCCCTTGTTTTGAGGTAAAAAGGCTGAAATTCCCCTTTTTTGGAGGCAAATAGGCAGAAATTCCCCGTATTTTGGGGCAAAAAGCAGATATTTCCCTTATTTTTGGGGAAAAATTTTAGAAATTTAACTTATTTCAGGGCAAAAAGTCAGAAATTCCGTTTATTTTGGGGAAAAGTCAGAAATTGCACTTATTTTGAGTCAAAAAGCCGGAAAATCCCCTTATTTTGGAGTAAAAATGAAGAAATTTCCCTTTTTTATGGCAAAAGGTATACATTCTTTTTATTTTCGGGCAAAAAGGCAGAATTTCCCTGTATTTTGGAGCAAAATTGCAGAAATTCCTCTAATTTTGGGGCAAAAACGCAGAACTTCCCCTTATTTTGGGGTAAAACTGCAGAAATTTCACTTATTTCGCGGCAAAATGGCAGAAATTCACTTCATTTTCGGCGAAAAGGGAGAAAATTCCCGTATTTTGGAGCAAAATTGCAGAAATTCACCTAATTTTGGGGTAAAACATGCAGTAATTTTCTTTATTTTAAGGCAAAAAGGCAGAAATTCCCCTTATTTTGTGGCAAAAATCAGAAATTCCCCTTATTTTAGAAAAACTTGCAGAAATTTCCTTTATTATGGGGAAAAATTGCAGAAATTTCTTTTATTGTAAGGCAAAATTGCAGAAATTTCATTTATTTCAGAGAAAAAAACAAAAATTTTTTTTATTTTAGGGCAAAATGCAGAAATTTCCATTATTTTGGGGCACAAAGACAGAAATTCACCTTCTTTTGGGGTAAAATTTCAAACATTTCACATATTTCAGGGCAAAAAGGCAGAAATTCCCCTTATTTGGGGGTAAAAAGGCAGAAATTCTTCATATTTTGGGTTAAAATTGCAGAAATTTCCCTTGTTTGGGGGCAAAAAGGCAGAAAATCCCCTTAATTTCGGGCAAAAAGGCAGAAATTCCCCGTATTTTGGAGCAAAATTGCAGAAATTCCCCTAATTGTGGGGCAAAAAGGCAGAAATTCCCGATATGTTGGGGCAAAAAGACAGAAATTCTCCTTATTTTCGGGCAAAACTCAGAAATTCCATTTATTTTGGGGCAAAATTCCAGAAATTTCCCTTATTTTGGGGCAAAATTGCAGAAATTTCACTTATTTCAGGGCAAAATTCAAAAATTGCTTTTATTTTGGGGCAAAAAGACAGAAATTCCGTTTACTTTTGGGTAAAAAGGCAGAAATTTCACTTATTTTGAGGTAAGAAGGCAGAAATTCCTCTTATTTTGCGGCAAAAATGAAGAAATTTCCCTTTTTTGTGGCAAAAGGTATATATTCCCCTTATTTTCGGGCAAAAAATCAGAAATTCCCCGTATTTTGGAGCACAATTGCAGAAAATCCCCTAATTGTGGGGCAAAAAGCCAGAAATTCCCATTATTTTGATGGCAAAAAGGCAGGAATTCACCTTATTTTGGGCTAAAATTGCAGAAATTTCACATATTTCAGGGCAAAAAGGCAGAAATTTCCCTTCATTTGGGGCAAAAATGAAGAAATTTCCCTTTTTTATGGCAAAAAGGTATGCATTCCCCTTATTTTCGGCAAAAAGGCAGAAATTCCCCGTATTTTAGAGCAAAATTGCAGAAATTCCCCTAATTGTGGGGCAAAAAGGCAGAAATTCTCTTTATTTTGGGGCAAAACTCAGAAATTCCACTTATTTTGGGGCAAAATTCCAGAAATTTCCCTTATTTTGGGGCAAAATTGCAGAAATTTCACTTATTTTGGGGCAAAATTGCAGAAATTTCACTTATTTCAGGTAAAAATGGCAGAAATTTTTCTTATTTTGGGGCAAAAAGGCAGAATTTCCTAATATTTTGTGGCAAAAATGCAGAAATTCCCCTTATTTTGAGGTAAAAAGGCTTAAATTCCCCTTATTTGGGGGCAAAAAGGCAGAAATTTTTCTTATTTTGGGGCAAAATTGCAGACATTTCACTTATTTCAGGGTAATAAGTCAGAAATTTTCCTTATTTTGGGGCAATAAAGACAGAAATTCCCTTTGTTTTGGGGGGAAAATACAGAAATTCCACTTTTTTGAAGGCAAAAAGGCAGAAATTCCACTTATTTTGGAGCAAAAATGAAGAAATTCCCCTAATTGTTGGGCAAAAAGGCAGAAATTCCCTATATGTTGGGGCAAAAAGACAGAAATTCTCCTTATTTTGGGGCAAAACTCAAAAATTCCACTTATTTTGGGGCAAAATTGCAGGAATTTACCTTATTTTGGGGCAAAATTGCAGAAATTTCCCTTATTTGGGGCAAAATAGCAGAAATTTCACTTATTTTCAGGTAAAAAGGCTGAAATATCCTTTATTTTGGGGCAAAAAGGAAGAAATTCCCCTTATTTTGGGGCAAAATTGCCGAAATTTTCCTTATTTTGGGGCAAAAAGGCTGAAATTCTTATTTTGAGGTAAAATGCTGAAATTCCCCATATTTTGGGGCAAAAGGCAAAACTTCTTCTTATTTTGGGGCAAAGAGGCACAAATTTCCCTTATTTTCGGGCAAAATTGCAGAAATTTCATTTATTTCAGGGCAAAAAGTCAGAAATTCCTTTTATTTTGGGGCAAAGAGCAGAAATTTTTTTTATTATGGTACAAAATTGAAGAAATTTTTCTTATTATGAAACAAAAAGGCAGAAAATTCCCCTTATTTTGAGGCAAAAAGCAGAAATTATTCTTATTTTGAGGTAAAATGCAGAAATTCTTTTTATTTTGGGGCTAAAAGGCAGAAATTCCCCGTATTTTGAAGCAAAATTGCAGAAATTCTCATAATTTTCGGGCAAAAAGGCAGAAATTCCCCTTATTTTGGGGCAAAAATACAGAAAATCTCCTTTATCGAGAGCAAACAGTCAGAAATTCCCCTTATTTTGGGGCAAAATTGCAGAAATTTCCTTTACATTGGGGCAAAATTGCAGAAATTTCCCTTATTTTGGGGCAAAATTGCAGAAATTTCCCTTATTTTGGGGCAAAATTGCAGAAATTTCCTTTATTTTGGGGCAAAATTGCAGAAATTTCACTTATTTCAGGGAAAACATGCGGAAATTTTTTTTGGGGGGCAAAAAGGCAGAAATTTCTTTTATTTTGGTACAAAATTGCAGAAATTTTTCTTATTTTGGGGCAAAAAGTCAGAAATTCTCCATATTTTGGGGCAAAAAGGCAGAAATTCCCCTTATTTTTAGGTAAAAAGGCTGAAATTCCCCTTATTTGGGGGCAAAAAGACAGAAATTTCGTTTATTTTGGGGAAAAGGCAGAAATTGCACTTATTTTGAGTCAAAAAGGTTGAAAATCCCCTTATTTTGGGGCAAAAATGAAGAAATTTGCTTTTTTTATGGCAAAAAGGTATACATTCCCTTTATTTTCAGGTAAAAAGGCAGAAATTACCTGTATTTTGGAGCAAAATTGCAGAAATTCCTCTAATTTTTGGGCAAAAAGGCAGAAATTCCCCTTATTTTGGGGTAAAACTGCAGAAATTTCACTTATTTTACGGCAAAATGTCAGAAATTCCCCTTATTTTCGGCAAAAAAAGGCAGAAAATCCCCTTATTTTAGGGCAAAATTGCAGAAATTTCCCTTATTTGGGGGCAAAAACAGAAATTCCCCTTCTTTTGTGGCAAAATTGCAGAAATTTCCCTTATTTTAGGACAAAATTTCAGAAATTTCACTTATTTCAGAGAAAAAATGCAAAAATTTTTCTTATTTTGGGGCAAAAAGGCAGAAATTCCAATTATTTTGGGGCAAAAAGGCAGAAATTCACCTTATTTTGGGTTAAAATATCAGAAATTTCACATATTTCAGGGCAAAATGGCAGAAATTCCCCTTATTTGGGGGCAATAAGGCAGAAATTTCCCTTCTTTTGGGATAAAATTGCAGAAATTTCCCTTATTTGGGGGCAAAAAGGCAGAAAATCCACTTAATTTCGGGTAAAAAGGCAGAAATTCCTCGTATTTTGAAGCAAAATTGCAGAAACTCCCCTAATTTTGGGGCAAAAAGGCAGAAATTCCCTTTATTTTGGGGCAAAAATAGAGAAATTCTCCTTATTTTGGTGCAAAAATCAGAAATTTCCCTTATTTTGGGGCAAAATTATAGAAATTTCTTTTATTTTGTTACAGACTTGCAGAAATTTTTCTTATTTTGTGGCAAAAAGGCTAAAATTCTACTTATTTTGAGGTAAAATCCTGAAATTCCACATATTTTGGGGCAAAAAGGCAGAAATTCCCCTCATTTGGGGGCAAAAAGGCACATATTTTCCTTATTTTCGGGCATAATTGCAGGAATTTCATTTATTTCAGGGCAAAAAGTCAGAAATTCCTTTTATTTTGGGGCAAAAAGCAGAAATTTCTTTTATTATGGTACAAAATTGAAGAAATTTTTCGTATTTTGAAACAAAAAGGCAGAAAATTCCCCTTATTTTGAGGCAAAAGGCAGAAATTATTCGTATTTTGAGGTAAAATGCAGAAATTCTTTTTATTTTGGGGCTAAAAGGCAGAAATTCCTCGTATTTTGAAGCAAAATTGCAGAAATTCTCATAATTTTCGGGCAAAAAGGCAGAAATTCTCCCTATTTTGGGGCAAAAAGACACAAAATCTCTTTTTTCGGGAGCAAACAGTCAGAAATTCCCCTTATTTTGGGGCAAAATTGCAGAAATTTCCTTTACATTGGGGCAATATTGCAGAAATTTCCCTTATTTTGAGGCAAAATTGCAGAAATTTCACTTATTTCAGGGAAAAAAGGCGGAAATTTTTTTTGCGGGGCAAAAAGGCAGAAATTTTTTTTATTTTGGTACAAAATTGCAGAAATTTTTATTATTTTGGGGCTAAGAGTCAGAAATTCCCCATATTTTGGTGCAAAAAGGCTGAAATTCCCCTTATGTTGAGGTAAAATCCTGAAATTCCCCATATTTTGGGGCAAAAAGGCAGAAATTCCCCTCATTTGGGGGCAAAAAGGCACAAATTTCCTTTATTTTCAGGCATAATTGCAGGAATTTCATTTATTTCAGGGCAAAAAGTCAGAAATTCCTTTTATTTTGGGGCAAAAAGCAGAAATTTCTTTTATTTTGATACAAAATTGTAGAAATTTTCCTTATTTTGGAACAAAAAGGCAAAAATTACCCATATTTTGGGGAAAAAGGCAGAAATTCTTCTTATTTTGAGGTAAAAAGGCTGAAATTCCCGTTATTTTGGGGCAAAAAGGCAGAAATTCTCTTTACTTTGTGGCAAAAAGGCAGAAATTCCCGTTAATTGGGGCAGAAAAGCAGAAATTTTCCTTATTTAAGGGCAATAGGGCAGAAATTCCCTATATTTTGTGGCAAAAATGCAGAAATTCCCCTTATTTAGAGGTAAAATGATGAAATTCCCCTTATTTTCGGCAAAAAGGCAGAAATTCCTATTATTTTGGGGCAAAATTGCAGAAATTTCAATTATTTCAGGGCAAAAAGTCAGAAAATTGCCTTATTTTGGGGCAAAAAGCAGAAATTCCCCTAATTTTGGGGCCAAAAACAGAAATTCCCCTTATTTTGGGGTAAAATTGCAGAAATTTCAAATATTTCAGGGCAAAAAGGCAGAAATTCCACTTTATTTCGGACAATAACGCAGAAATTCCCCGTATTTTAAAGCTAAATTTCAGAAATTCCCCTTATATTGGTGCAAAAATGCAGAAATTCCTTTTATTTTTGTGCAATAAGGCAGATTTCCCTGTATTTTGAAGCAAAATTGCACATATTCCCCTAATTTTGAGGGAAAATGCAGAAATTCACATTATTTTGGAACAAAAAGACAGAAATTCTCCTTATTTCAGTACAAGAAGTCAGAAATTCCCCTTATTTTGGGGCAAAATTGCAGAAATTTAACTTATTTCAGAGAAAAAGCACAGAAATTTCTCTTATTTGGGGGAAAAAGGCAGAAATTTCTTTTATTTTGGTACAAAATTGCAGAAATTTTCTTTATTTTGGGGAAAATGCAGAAATTCCCCATATTTTTGGGCAAAAAGGCAGAGAAACCCTTATTTTGAGGCAAAAAGACAGAAATTCCCTTTCTTTTGTGGCAAAAAGGCAGAAATTTTCCTTATTTTGGGGCAAAATTGCAGAAATTTCACCTATTTCAGGGAAATATTCAAAAATTCCTTTTATTTTGGAACAAAAAGAGAGAAATTCCGTTTATTTTTGGGTAAAAAGGCAGAAATTTCCCTTATTTTGGGGCAAAATTGCAGAAATTTCACATATTTCAGAAAAATATGCAAAAATTCTTTTTATTTTGGAACAAAAAGAGAGAAATTCCGTTTATTTTTGGGTAAAAAGGCAGAAATTTCAGTTATTTTGAGGTAAGAAGCCAGAAATGCCTCTTATTTTGCGGCAAAAATGAAGAAATTTCCCTTTTTTGTGGCAAAAGGTATACATTCCCCTTATTTTTGGGCAAAAAGGCAGAAATTCCCCGTATTTTGGAGCACAATTGCAGAAAATCACCAAATTGTGGGGCAAAAAGGGAGAAATTCCCTATATGTTGGGGCAAAAAGACAAAAATTCTCCTTATTTTGGGACAAAACTCAGAATTTCCACTTATTTTGGGGCAAAATTTCAGAAATTTCCCTTATTTTGGGGCAAAATTGCAGAAATTTCACTTATTTTGGGGCAAAATTGCAGAAATTTCCCTTATTTCAGTTAAAAATGGCAGAAATTTTTCTTATTTTGGGGCAAAAAGGCAGAAATTCCTAATATTTTGTGGCAAAAATGCAGAAATTCCCCTTATTTTGAGGTAAAAAGGCTGAAATTCCCCTTATTTGGGTGCAAAAAGGCAGAAATTTTTCTTATTTTGGGGCAAAATTGCAGACATTTCACTTATTTCAGGGTAATAAGTCAGAAATTTTCCTTATTTTGGGGCAAAAAAGACAGAAATTCCCCTAATTGTGGGGCAAAAAGGCAGAAATTCCCTATATGTTGGGGCAAAAAGACAGAAATTCTCTTTATTTTGGGGCAAAACTCAAAAATTCCACTTATTTTGGGGCAAAATTGCAGGAATTTACCTTATTTTGGGGCAAAATTGCAGAAATTTTCCTTATTTGGGGCAAAATTGCAGAAATTTCACTTATTTTCAGGTAAAAAGACTGAAATATCCTTTATTTTGGGGAAAAAAGGAATAAATTCCCCTTATTTTGGGGCAAAATTGCAGAAAGTTTTCTTATTTTGGGGCAAAAAGGCTGAAATTCTTCTTATTTTGAGGTAAAATGCTGAAATTCCCCATATTTTGGGGCAAAAGGAAAAATTCTTCTTATTTTGGGGCAAAAAGGCACAAATTTCCCTTATTTTCGGGCAAAATTGCAGAAATTTCATTTATTTCAGGGCAAAAATTCAGAAATTCCTTTTATTTTGGGGCAAAGAGCAGAAATTTCTTTTATTATGGTACAAAATTGAAGAAATTTTTCTTATTTTGAAACAAAAAGGCAGAAAATTCCCCTTATTTTGAGGCAAAAGGCAGAAATTATTCTCAATTTGAGGTAAAATGCAGAAATTCCCTTTATTTTGGGGCTAGAAAGCAGAAATTCCCCGTATTTTGAAGCAAAATTGCAGAAATTCTCATAATTTTCGGGCAAAAGGCAAAAATTCTCCTTATTTTGGGGCAAAAAGACAGAAAATCTCCTTTTTTGGGAGCAAACAGTCAGAAATTTTCCTTATTTTGGGGCAAAATTGCAGAAATTTCCTTTACATTGGGGCAAAATTGCAGAAATTTCCATATTTTGGGGCAAAATTGCAGAAATTTCACTTATTTCAGGGAAAAAAGGCGAAAATTTTTTTGGGGGGCAAAAAGGCAGAAATTTTTTTTATTTTGGTACAAAATTGCAGAAATTTTTCTTATTTTGGGGCAAAAAGTCAGAAATTCCTCATATTTTGGGGCAAAAAGGCAGAAATTCCCCTTATTTTGAGGTAAAAAGGCTGTAATTTTCCTTATTTTGGGGCAAAAAGACAGAAATTTCGTTTATTTTTGGGAAAAGGCAGAAATTGCACTTATTTTGAGTCAAAAAGGTAGAAAATCCCCTTATTTTGGGGCAAAAATGAAGAAATTTGCTTTTTTTATGGCAAAAAGGTATACATTCCCTTTATTTTTGGGCAAAATGGCACAAATTCCCCGTATTTTGGAGCAACATTGCAGAAATTCCCCTAATTTTGGGGCAAAAAGGCAGAAATTCCCCTTATTTTGGGGTAAAACTGCAGAAATTTCACTTTTCTGCGGCAAAATGTCAGAAATTCCCCTTATTTTCGGCAAAAAAAGCAGATAATCCCCTTATTTTAGGGAAAAATTGCAGAAATTTCTCTTATTTTGGGGCAAAATTGCAGAAATTTCACTTATTTCGCGGCAAAATGTCAGAAATTCCCCTTATTTTCGGCAAAAAAGGCAGAAAATTCCCGTATTTTGGAGAATAAATTGCAGAAATTCACCTAATTTTAGGGTAAAAAAATACAGTAATTTTCTTTATTTTTGGGCAAAAAGGCAGAAATTCTCCTTATTTTAGGGCAAAAAGGCAGAAATTCTTCTTATTTTAGGGCAAAATTGCAGAAATTTTCCTTATTTGGGGGCAAAAAACAGAAATTCCCCTTATTTTGGGGCAAAATTGCAGAAATTTCCCTTATTATGGGGAAAAATTGCAGAAATTTCCCTTATTTTAGGGCAAAATTGCAGAAATTTCACTTATTTCAGAGAAAAAAAGCAAAATTTTTCTTATTTTGGGGCAAAAAGGCAGAAATTCCCATTATTTTGGGGCAAAAAGGCAGAAATTCACCTTATTTTGGGGTAAAATTGCAGAAATTTCACATATTTCAGGGCAAAAAGACAGAAATTCCCCTTATTTTAAGGCAGAAAGGCAGAAAGGCAGAAATTCCCCTTATTTTGGAATAAAATTGCAGAAATTTTTTTTCTTTAGGGGCAAAAAGGCAGAAAATCCACTTAATTTCGGGTAAAAAAGCAGAAATTCCTCTTATTTTGGAGCAAAATTGCAGAAACTCCCCTAATTTTGGGGCATAAAGGCAGAAATTCCCTTTATTTTGGGGCAAAAATAGAGAAATTCTCATTATTTTGGGGCAAAAATCAGAAATTTCCCTTATTTCGGGTCAAAATTTTAGAAATTTCTTTTATATTGTTACAGACTTGCAGAAATTTTTCTTATTTTGTGGCAAAAAGGCAGAAATTTCCCATATTTTGGTGCAAAAAGCCTAAAATTTCCTTTATTATGAGGTAAAATCCTGAAATTCCCCATATTTTGGGGCAAAAAGGCAGAAATTCCCCTCATTTGGAGGCAAAAATACACAAATTTCCCTTATTTTCGGGCATAATTGCAGGAATTTCATTTATTTCAGGGCAAAAAGTCAGAAATTCCTTTTATTTTGGGGCAAAAAGCAGAAATTTCTTTTATTTTGATACAAAATTGTAGAAATTTTCCTTATTTTGGAACAAAAAGGCAAAAATTACCCATATTTTGGGGAAAAAGGCAGAAATTCCCCTTATTTTGAGGTAAAAAGGCTGAAATTCCCGTTATTTTGGGGTAAAAAGGCAGAAATTCCCTTTACTTTGTGGCAAAAAGGCAGAAATTCCCGTTAATTGGGGCAGAAAAGCAGAAATTTTCCTTATTTAAGGGCAATAGGGCAGATATTCCCCATATTTTGTGGCAAAAAGGCAGAAATTCATCTTATTTGGAGGTAAAATGATGAAATTCCCCCTTTTTTCGGCAAAAAGGCAGAAATTCCTATTATTTTGGGGCAAAATTGCAGAAATTTCCTTTATTTTGGGGCAAAATTGCAGAAATTTCCCTTATTTTGGGGCAAAATTGCAGAAATTTCACTTATTTCAGGGAAAAAGCACAGAAATTTCTCTTATTTTGGGGCAAAAAGGCAGAAATTTCTTTTATTTTGGTACAAAATTGCAGAAATTTTCTTTATTTTGGGGCAAAAATGAAGAAATTCCCCATATTTTGGGGCAAAAAGGAAGAGATTCCCCTTATCATGAGGTAAAATGCTGAAATATCCCTTATTTTGGGGCAAAAAGACAGAAATTCCCTTTATTTTGTGGCAAAAAGGCAAAAATTTCCCTTATTTTGGGGCAAAATTGCAGAAATTTCACTTATTTCAGGGCAAAATTCAAAAATTCCTTTTATTTTTGGGCAAAAAGAGAAATTTTGTTTATTTTTGGGTAAAAAGGCAGAAATTTCACTTATTGTGAGGTAAGAAGGCAGAAATTCCTCTTATTTTGGGGCAAAAATGAAGAAATTTCCCTTTTTTGTGGCAAAAGGTATATATTCTCCTTATTTTCGGGCAAAAAAGCAGAAATATCACGTTTTTTGGAGCACAATTGCAGAAAATCCCCTAATTGTGGGGCAAAAAGGCAGAAATTCCCTATATGTTGGGGCAAAAAGACAGAAATTCTCCTTATTTTGGGGCAAAACTCAGAAATTCCACTTATTTTGGGGCAAAATTCCAGAAATTTCCCTTATTTTGGGGCAAATTTGCAGAAATTTCACTTATTTTGGGGCAAAATTGCAGAAATTTCACTTATTTCAGATAAAAAAAAGGCAGAAATTTTTCTTATTTTGGGGCAAAAAGGCAGAAATTCCTAATATTTTGTGGCAAAAATGCAGAAATTCCCTTTATTTTGAGGTAAAAAGGCTGAAATTCCCCTTATTTGGGGGCAAAAAGGCAGAAATTTCCGTTATTTTGGGGCAAAATTGCAGAAATTTCACATATTTCAGGGCAAAATTCAAAAATTCCTTTTATTTTGGGGCTAAAAGTTAGAAATTCCGTTTATATTTGGGTAAAAAGGCAGAAATTTCACTTATTTTGAGGTAAGAAGGCAGAAATTCCTCTTATTTTGGGGCAAAAATGAAGAAATTTCCCCTTTTTGTGGCAAAAGTTATACATTCCCCTTATTTTCGGGCAAAAAAGCAGAAATTCCCCGTATTTAGGAGCAAGATTGCAGAAAATCCCCTAATTGTGGGGCAAAAAGGCAGAAATTCCCTATATGTTGGGGCAAAAAGACAGAAATTCTCCTTATTTTGGGGCAAAACTCAGAAATTCCACTTATTTTGGGGCAAAATTCCAGAAATTTCCCTTATTTTGGGGCAAAATTGCAGAAATTTTACTTATTTTGGGGCAAAATTGCAGAAATTTCACTTATTTCAGGTAAAAATGGCAGAAATTTTTCTTATTTTGGGGCAAAAAGGCAGAAATTCCTAATATTTTGTGGCAAAAATGCAGAAATTCCCCTTATTTTGAGGTAAAAAGGCTGAAATTCCCCTTATTTGGGGGCAAAAAGGCAGAAATTTCCCTTATTTTGGGGCAAAATTGCAAACATTTCACTTATTTCAGGGTAATAAGTCAGAAATTTTCCTTATTTTGGGGCAAAAAACACAGAAATTCCCTTTGTTTTGGAAGGAAAATACAGAAATTCCACTTCTTTAGAGGCAAAAAGGCAGAAATTCCCCTTATTTTGAAGCAAAAATGAAGAAATTCCCCTAATTGTTGGGCAAAATGGCAGAAATTCCCTATATGTTGGGGCAAAAAGACAGAAATTCTTCTTATTTTGGGACATAACTCAGAAATTCCACTTATTTCGGGGCAAAATTGCAGGAATTTACCTTATTTTGAGGCAAAATTGCAGAAATTTCCCTTATTTGGGGCAAAATTGCAGAAATTTCACTTATTTTCAGGTAAAAAGGCTGAAATATCCTTTATTTTGGGGCAAAAAGGAAGAAATTCCCCTTATTTTGGGGCAAAATTGCAGAAATTTTCCTTATTTTGGGGCAAAAAGGCTGAAATTCTTATTTTGAGGTAAAATGCTGAAATTCCCCATATTTTGGGGCAAAAGGCAAAACTTCTTATTTTGGGGCAAAGAGGCACAAATTTCTCTTATTTTCGGGCAAAATTGCAGAAATTTCATTTATTTCAGGGCAAAAAGTCAGAAATTCCTTTTATTTTGGGGCAAAGAGCAGAAATTTCTTTTATTATGGTACAAAATTGAAGAAATTTTTCTTATTTTGAAACAAAAAGGCAGAAAATTCCCCTTATTTTGAGGAAAAAGGCAGAAATTATTCTCAATTTGAGGTAAAATGCAGAAATTCCCTTTATTTTGGGGCTAAAAAACAGAAATTCCCTGTATTTTGAAGCAAAATTGCAGAAATTCTCATAATTTTTGGGCAAAAAGGCAGAAATTCTCCTTATTATGGGGCAAAAAGACAGAAAATCTCCTTTTTCGGGAGCAAACAGTCAGAAATTCCCCTTATTTTGGGGCAAAATTGCAGAAATTTCCTTTACATTGGGGCAAAATTGTAGAAATTTCCCTTATTTTGGGGCAAAATTGCAGAAATTTCACGTATTTCAGGGAAAAAAGGCAGAAATTTTTTTGGGGGGGCAAAAAGGCAGAAATTTTTTTTATTTTGGTACAAAATTGCAGAAATTTTTCTTATTTTGGGGCAAAAAGTCAGAAATTCCCCATATTTTGGGGCAAAAAGGCAGAAATTCCCCTTATTTTGAGGTAAAAAGGCTGAAATTCCCCTTATTTTGGGGCAAAAAGACAGAAATTTCGTTTATTTTGGGGAAAAGGCAGAAATTGCACTTATTTTGAGTCAAAAAGGTGGAAATTCCCCTTATTTTGGGGCAAAAATGAAGAAATTTGCTTTTTTATGGCAAAAGGTATACATTCCCTTTATTTTCGGGCAAAAAGGTAGAAATTCTTTGTATTTTGGAGCAAAATTGCAGAAATTCTCATAATTTTTGGGCAAAAAGGCAGAAATTCTCCTTATTTTGGGGCAAAAAGACAGAAAATCTCCTTTTTCGGGAGCAAACAGTCAGAAATTCCCCTTATTTTGGGGCAAAATTGCAGAAATTTCCTTTACATTGGGGCAAAATTGCAGAAATTTCCCTTATTTTGGGGCAAAATTGCCGAAATTTCACTTATTTCAGGGAAAAAAGGCAGAAATTTTCCTCATTTTGGGGCAAAAATGAAGAAATTCCAAATATTTTGTGGCAAAAATGCAAAAATTCCCCGTATTTTGTGATAAAAAGGCAGAAATTTCCCTTATTTGGGGGCAAAAAGCAGAAATTTCCCTTATTATGGGGCAAAATTGAAGAAATTTCACTTATTTCAGGGTAATAAGTCAGAAATTTTCCTTATTTGGGGCAAAAAAGACAGAAATTCCTTTTGTTTTGGGGGAAAAAGTCAGAAATTCCACTTATTTAGAAGCAAAAAAGCAGAAATTCCCCTTATTTTGGAGCAAAAATGAAGAAATTTTTTTTTTGTGGCAAAAGGTATGCATTCTTCTTATTTTCAGGTAAAAAGCAGAAATTCCCCGTATTTTGGAGCAAAATTGCAGAAATTCCCCTAATTGTGGGGCAAAAAGACAGAAATTCTTTTTATTTTGGGGCAAAACTCAGAAATTCCACTTATTTTGGGACAAAATTCCAGAAATTTCACTTATTTTGGGGCAATATTGCAGAAATTTCACTTATTTTGGCAAAATTGCAGAAATTTCAATTATTTCAGAAAAAAAAAAGCAGAATTTATTTATTTTGGTGCAAAAAGGCAGAAATTTCTTTTATTTTGGTACAAAATTGCAGAAATTTTTCTTATTTGGGGGCAAAAAGCAGAAATCCCCTATATTTTGGGGCAAAAATGCATAAATTCCTCTTATTTTGAGGTAAAAAGGCTGAAATTTCCCTTATTTGGGGGCAAAAAGACAGAAATTTCCCTTATTTTGAGGCAAAATTGCAGAAATTTCACTTATTTCAGGGTAATAAGTCAGAAATTTTTCTTACTTTGGGGCAAAAAACAGAAATTCCCTTTGTTTTGGGGGAAAAAGACAGAAATTCCACTTATTTAGAGGCAAAAAAGCAGAAATTCTTCTTTATTGGAGCAAAAATGAATAAATTTATCTTTTTTTGTGGCAAAAGGTATACATTCCGCTTATTTTCGGGCTAAAAAGCAGAAATTCCCCGTATTTTGTATCAAAATTGCAGAAATTCCCCTTATTTTGGAGCAAAAATAAAGAAATTTCCCTTTTTTATGGTAAAAAGATATGCATTCTTCTTATTTTCGGGCAAAAAGGCAGAAATTCCCCGTATTTTAGAGCAAAATTGCAGAAATTCCCCTAATTGTGAAGCAAAAAGGCAGAAATTCCCTATATGTTGGGGCAAAAAGACAGAAATTCTCCTTATTTCGGGACAAAACTCAGAAATTCCACTTATTTTGGGGCAAAATTCCAGAAATTTCCCTTATTTTAGGGCAAAATTGCAGAAATTTCACTTATTTTGGGGCAAAATTGCAAAAATTTCACTTATTTCAGAAAAAAAAAGCAGAATTTATTTATTTTGGTGCAAAAAGGCAGAAATTTCTTTTATTTTGGTACAAAATTGCAGAAATTTTTCTTATTTTGGGGCGAAAAGGCAGAAATCTCCCATATTTTGTGGCAAAAATGCAGAAATTCCTCTTATTTTGAGGTAAAAAGGCTGAAATTCCCCTTATTTGGGGGCAAAAAGGCAGAAATTTCCCTTATTTTGGGGCAAAATTGCAGAAATTTCACTTATTTCAGGGTAATAAGTCAGAAATTGTTTTTACTTTGGGGCAAAAAAGACAGAAATTCTCTTTGTTTTGGGGGATAAAGACAGAAATTCCACTTATTTAGAGGCAAAAAAGCAGAAATTCCCCTTATTTTGGAGCAAAACTGAAGAAATTTCCCTTTTTTATGGCAAAAAGGTATGCATTCTTCTTATTTTCGGGCAAAAAGGCAGAAATTCCCCGTATTTTGAAGCAAAATTGCAGAAATTCCCCTAATGGTGGGGCAAGAAGGGAGAAATTCCCTATATTTTGGGGCAAAAAGACAGAAATTCTCCTTATTTTGGGGCAAAACTCAGAAATTCCACTTATTTTGGTGCAAAATTCCAGAAATATCACTTATTTTGGGGCAAAATTGCAGAAATTTCACTTATTTTGAGGCAAAATTGCAGAAATTTTACTTATTTCAGAAAAAAAAGCAGAAATTTTCTTATTTTGGGGCAAAAAGGCAGAAATTTTTTTTATTTTGGTACTAAATTGCAGAAATTTTTCTTATTTTGGGGCAAAAAGTCAGAAATTTCCCATTATTTGGGGCAAATATGCAGAAATTCCCCTTATTTTGAGGAAAAAAGGCTGACATTCCTTTTATTTTGGGGCAAAAAGTCAGAAATTCCCCTTATTTTGGGGCAAAAAGCAGATATTTCCCTTATTTTTGGGGAAAAATTTTAGAAATTTAACTTATTTCAGGGCAAAAAGTCAGAAATTCTGTTTATTTTTGGGGAAAAGTCAGAAATTGCACTTATTTTGAGTCAAAAAGGCGGAAAATCCCCTTATTTTGGAGTAAAAATGGAGAAATTTCCCTTTTTTATGGCAAAAGGTATACATTCTTTTTATTTTCGGGCAAAAAGGCAGAAATTCCCTGTATTTTGGAGCAAAATTGCAGAAATTCCTCTAATTTTGGGGCAAAAACGCAGAACTTCCCCTTATTTTGGGGTAAAACTGCAGAAATTTCACTTATTTCGCGGCAAAATTGCAGAAATTCACTTCATTTTCGGCGAAAAGGGAGAAAATTCCCGTATTTTGGAGCAAAATTGCAGAAATTCACCTAATTTTGGGGTAAAACATGCAGTAATTTTCTTTATTTTAAGGCAAAAAGGCAGAAATTCCCCTTATTTTGTGGCAAAAATCAGAAATTCCCCTTATTTTAGAAAAACTTGCAGAAATTTCCTTTATTATGGGGAAAAATTGCAGAAATTTCTTTTATTGTAAGGCAAAAGTGCAGAAATTTCATTTATTTCAGAGAAAAAAACAAAAATTTTTTTTATTTTAGGGCAAAATGCAGAAATTTCCATTATTTTGGGGCACAAAGACAGAAATTCACCTGTTTTTGGGGTAAAATTTCAAACATTTCACATATTTCAGGGCAAAAAGGCAGAAATTCCCCTTATTTGGGGGTAAAAAGGCAGAAATTCTTCATATTTTGGGTTAAAATTGCAGAAATTTCCCTTGTTTGGGGGCAAAAAGGCAGAAAATCCCCTTAATTTCGGGCAAAAAGGCAGAAATTCCCCGTATTTTGGAGCAAAATTGCAGAAATTCCCCTAATTGTGGGGCAAAAAGGCAGAAATTCCCGATATGTTGGGGCAAAAAGACAGAAATTCTCCTTATTTTCGGGCAAAACTCAGAAATTCCATTTATTTTGGGGCAAAATTCCAGAAATTTCCCTTATTTTGGGGCAAAATTGCAGAAATTTCACTTATTTCAGGGCAAAATTCAAAAATTGCTTTTATTTTGGGGCAAAAAGACAGAAATTCCGTTTACTTTTGGGTAAAAAGGCAGAAATTTCACTTATTTTGAGGTAAGAAGGCAGAAATTCCACTTATTTTGCGGCAAAAATGAAGAAATTTCCCTTTTTTGTGGCAAAAGGTATACATTCCTTTTATTTTCGGGCAAAAAAGCAGAAATTCCCCGTATTTTGGAGCACAATTGCAGAAAATCCCCTAATTGTGGGGCAAAAAGGCAGAAATTCCCATTATTTTGATGGCAAAAAGGCAGGAATTCACCTTATTTTGGGCTAAAATTGCAGAAATTTCACATATTTCAGGGCAAAAAGGCAGAAATTTCCCTTCATTTGGGGCAAAAATGAAGAAATTTCCCTTTTTTATGGCAAAAAGGTATGCATTCCCCTTATTTTCGGCAAAAAGGCAGAAATTCCCCGTATTTTGGAGCAAAATTGCAGAAATTCCCCTAATTGTGGGGCAAAAAGGCAGAAATTCTCTTTATTTTGGGGCAAAACTCAGAAATTCCACTTATTTTGGGGCAAAATTCCAGAAATTTCCCTTATTTTGGGGCAAAATTGCAGAAATTTCACTTATTTTGGGGCAAAATTGCAGAAATTTCACTTATTTCAGGTAAAAATGGCAGAAATTTTTCTTATTTTGGGGCAAAAAGGCAGAAATTCCTAATATTTTGTGGCAAAAATGCAGAAATTCCCCTTATTTTGAGGTAAAAAGGCTGAAATTCCCCTTATTTGGGTGCAAAAAGGCAGAAATTTTTCTTATTTTGGGGCAAAATTGCAGACATTTCACTTATTTCAGGGTAATAAGTCAGAAATTTTCCTTATTTTGGGGCAAAAAAGACAGAAATTCCCCTAATTGTGGGGCAAAAATGCAGAAATTCCCTATATGTTGGGGCAAAAAGACAGAAATTCTCCTTATTTTGGGGCAAAACTCAAAAATTCCACTTATTTTGGGGCAAAATTGCAGGAATTTACCTTATTTTGGGGCAAAATTGCAGAAATTTTCCTTATTTGGGGCAAAATTGCAGAAATTTCACTTATTTTCAGGTAAAAAGACTGAAATATCCTTTATTTTGGGGCAAAAAGGAAGAAATTCCCCTTATTTTGGGGCAAAATTGCAGAAATTTTTCTTATTTTGGGGCAAAAAGGCTGAAATTCTTCTTATTTTGAGGTAAAATGCTGAAATTCCCCATATTTTGGGGCAAAAGGAAAAATTCTTCTTATTTTGGGGCAAAAAAACACAAATTTCCCTTATTTTCGGGCAAAATTGCAGAAATTTCATTTATTTCAGGGCAAAAATTCAGAAATTCCTTTTATTTTGGGGCAAAGAGCAGAAATTTCTTTTATTATGGTACAAAATTGAAGAAATTTTTCTTATTTTGAAACAAAAAGGCAGAAAATTCCCCTTATTTTGAGGCAAAAGGCAGAAATTATTCTCAATTTGAGGTAAAATGCAGAAATTCCCTTTATTTTGGGGCTAAAAAACAGAAATTCCCCGTATTTTGAAGCAAAATTGCAGAAATTCTCATAATTTTCGGGCAAAAGGCAAAAATTCTCCTTATTTTGGGGCAAAAAGACAGAAAATCCCCATTTTTTGGGAGCAAACAGTCAGAAATTTTTCTTATTTTGGGGCAAAATTGCAGAAATTTCCTTTACATTGGGGCAAAATTGCAGAAATTTCCATATTTTGGGGCAAAATTGCAGAAATTTCACTTATTTCAGGGAAAAAAGGCGAAAATTTTTTTTGGGGGGCAAAAAGGCAGAAATTTTTTTTATTTTGGTACAAAATTGCAGAAATTTTTCTTATTTTGGGGCAAAAAGTCAGAAATTCCTCATATTTTGGGGCAAAAAGGCAGAAATTCCCCTTATTTTGAGGTAAAAAGGCTGAAATTCCCCTTATTTTGGGGCAAAAAGACAGAAATTTCGTTTATTTTGGGGAAAAGGCAGAAATTGCACTTATTTTGAGTCAAAAAGGTGGAAAATCCCCTTATTTTGGGTCAAAAATGAAGAAATTTGCTTTTTTCATGGCAAAAAGGTATACATTCTCTTTATTTTTGGGCAAAATGGCACAAATTCCCCGTATTTTGGAGCAACATTGCAGAAATTCCCCTAATTTTTGGGCAAAAAGGCAGAAATTCCCCTTATTTTGGGGTAAAACTGCAGAAATTTCACTTTTTTGCGGCAAAATGTCAGAAATTCCCCTTATTTTCGGCAAAAAAAGCAGATAATCCCCTTATTTTAGGGAAAAATTGCAGAAATTTCTCTTATTTTGGGGCAAAATTGCAGAAATTTCACTTATTTCGCGGCAAAATGTCAGAAATTCCCCTTATTTTCGACAAAAAAGGCAGAAAATTCCCGTATTTTGGAGAATAAATTGCAGAAATTCACCTAATTTTAGGGTAAAAAAATACAGTAATTTTCTTTATTTTTGGGCAAAAAGGCAGAAATTCTCCTTATTTTAGGGCAAAAAGGCAGAAATTCTTCTTATTTTAGGGCAAAATTGCAGAAATTTTCCTTATTTGGGGGCAAAAAACAGAAATTCCCCTTATTTTGGGGCAAAATTGCAGAAATTTCCCTTATTATGGGGAAAAATTGCAGAAATTTCCCTTATTTTAGGGCAAAATTGCAGAAATTTCACTTATTTCAGAGAAAAAAAGCAAAATTTTTCTTATTTTGGGGCAAAAAGGCAGAAATTCTCATTATTTTGGGGCAAAAAGGCAGAAATTCACCTTATTTTGGGGTAAAATTGCAGAAATTTCACATATTTCAGGGCAAAAAGACAGAAATTCCCCTTATTTTAAAGCAGAAAGGCAGAAATTCCCCTTATTTTGGAATAAAATTGCAGAAATTTTTTTTTTTAGGGGCAAAAAGGCAGAAAATCCACTTAATTTCGGGTAAAAAAGCAGAAATTCCTCTTATTTTGGAGCAAAATTGCAGAAACTCCCCTAATTTTGTGGCAAAAAGGCAGAAATTCCCCTTATTTGGAGGTAAAATGATGAAATTCCCCCTTTTTTCGGCAAAAAGGCAGAAATTCCTATTATTTTGGGGCAAAATTGCAGAAATTTCCTTTATTTTGGGGCAAAATTGCAGAAATTTCCCTTATTTTGGGGCAAAATTGCAGAAATTTCACTTATTTCAGGGAAAAAGCACAGAAATTTCTCTTATTTTGGGGCAAAAAGGCAGAAATTTCTTTTATTTTGGTACAAAATTGCAGAAATTTTCTTTATTTTGGGGCAAAAATGAAGAAATTCCCCATATTTTGGGGCAAAAAGGAAGAGATTCCCCTTATCATGAGGTAAAATGCTGAAATATCCCATATTTTGGGGCAAAAAGAAAGAAATTCCCTTTATTTTGTGGCAAAAAGGCAAAAATTTCCCTTATTTTGGGGCAAAATTGCAGAAATTTCACTTATTTCAGGGCAAAATTCAAAAATTCCTTTTATTTTTGGGCAAAAAGAGAAATTTTGTTTATTTTTGGGTAAAAAGGCAGAAATTTCACTTATTGTGAGGTAAGAAGGCAGAAATTCCTCTTATTTTGGGGCAAAAATGAAGAAATTTCCCTTTTTTGTGGCAAAAGGTATATATTCTCCTTATTTTCGGGCAAAAAAGCAGAAATATCCCGTTTTTTGGAGCACAATTGCAGAAAATCCCCTAATTGTGGGGCAAAAAGGCAGAAATTCCCTATATGTTGGGGCAAAAAGACAGAAATTCTCCTTATTTTGGGGCAAAACTCAGAAATTCCACTTATTTTGGGGCAAAATTCCAGAAATTTCCCTTATTTTGGGGCAAATTTGCAGAAATTTCACTTATTTTGGGACAAAATTGCAGAAATTTCACTTATTTCAGATAAAAAAAAGGCAGAAATTTTTCTTATTTTGGGGCAAAAAGGCAGAAATTCCTAATATTTTGTGGCAAAAATGCAGAAATTCCCTTTATTTTGAGGTAAAAAGGCTGATATTCCCCTTATTTGGGGGCAAAAAGGCAGAAATTTCCTTTATTTTGGGGCAAAATTGCAGAAATTTCACTTATTTCAGGGCAAAATTCAAAAATTCCTTTTATTTTGGGGCTAAAAGTCAGAAATTCCGTTTATTTTTGGGTAAAAAGGCAGAAATTTCACTTATTTTGAGGTAAGAAGGCAGAAATTCCTCTTATTTTGGGGCAAAAATGAAGAAATTTCCTTTTTTTGTGGCAAAAGTTATACATTCCCCTTATTTTCGGGCAAAAAAGCAGAAATTCCCCATATTTAGGAGCAAGATTGCAGAAAATCCCCTAATTGTGGGGCAAAAAGGCAGAAATTCCCTATATGTTGGGGCAAAAAGACAGAAATTCTCCTTATTTTGGGGCAAAACTCAGAAATTCCACTTATTTTGGGGCAAAATTCCAGAAATTTCCCTTATTTTGGGGCAAAATTGCAGAAATTTTACTTATTTTGGGGCAAAATTGCAGAAATTTCACTTATTTCAGGTAAAAATGGCAGAAATTTTTCTTATTTTGGGGCAAAAAGGCAGAAATTCCTAATATTTTGTGGCAAAAATGCAGAAATTCCCCTTATTTTGAGGTAAAAAGGCTGAAATTCCCCTTATTTGGGGGCAAAAAGGCAGAAATTTCCCTTATTTTGGGGCAAAATTGCAAACATTTCACTTATTTCAGGGTAATAAGTCAGAAATTTTCCTTATTTTGGGGCAAAAAACACAGAAATTCCCTTTGTTTTGGAAGGAAAATACAGAAATTCCACTTCTTTAGAGGCAAAAAGGCAGAAATTCCCCTTATTTTGAAGCAAAAATGAAGAAATTCCCCTAATTGTTGGGCAAAAAGGCAGAAATTCCCTATATGTTGGGGCAAAAAGACAGAAATTCTTCTTATTTTGAGACAAAACTCAGAAATTCCACTTATTTTGGGGCAAAATTGCAGGAATTTACCTTATTTTGAGGCAAAATTGCAGAAATTTCCCTTATTTGGGGCAAAATTGCAGAAATTTCACGTATTTTCAGGTAAAAAGGCTGAAATATCCTTTATTTTGGGGCAAAAAGGAAGAAATTCCCCTTATTTTGGGGCAAAATTGCAGAAATTTTCCTTATTTTGGGGCAAAAAGGCTGAAATTCTTATTTTGAGGTAAAATGCTGAAATTCCCCATATTTTGGGGCAAAAGGCAAAACTTCTTCTTATTTTGGGGCAAAGAGGCACAAATTTCTCTTATTTTCGGGCAAAATTGCAGAAATTTCATTTATTTCAGGGCAAAAAGTCAGAAATTCCTTTTATTTTGGGGCAAAGAGCAAAAATTTCTTTTATTATGGTACAAAATTGAAGAAATTTTTCTTATTTTGAAACAAAAAGGCAGAAAATTCCCCTTATTTTGAGGCAAAAGGCAGAAATTATTCTCAATTTGAGGTAAAATGCAGAAATTCCCTTTATTTTGGGGCTAA
The DNA here is from genome assembly GCF_963924665.1 of Micromys minutus. Classification (NCBI taxonomy): domain Eukaryota; kingdom Metazoa; phylum Chordata; class Mammalia; order Rodentia; family Muridae; genus Micromys; species Micromys minutus. Next base: position 786,204 of record NW_027667729.1, on the reverse strand, counting down.
AAAACAGAAATTCCCTGTATTTTGAAGCAAAATTGCAGAAATTCTCATAATTTTTGGGCAAAAAGGCAGAAATTCTCCTTATTATGGGGCAAAAAGACAGAAAATCTCCTTTTTCGGGAGCAAACAGTCAGAAATTCCCCTTATTTTGGGGCAAAATTGCAGAAATTTCCTTTACATTGGGGCAAAATTATAGAAATTTCCCTTATTTTGGGGCAAAATTGCAGAAATTTCACGTATTTCAGGGAAAAAAGGCAGAAATTTTTTTGGGGGGGCAAAAAGGCAGAAATTTTTTTTTATTTTGGTACAAAATTGCAGAAATTTTTATTATTTTGGGGCAAAAAGTCAGAAATTCCCCATATTTTGGGGCAAAAAGGCAGAAATTCCCCTTATTTTGAGGTAAAAAGGCTGAAATTCCCCTTATTTTGGGGCAAAAAGACAGAAATTTCGTTTATTTTGGGGAAAAGGAAGAAATTGCACTTATTTTGAGTCAAAAAGGAGGAAATTCCCCTTATTTTGGGGCAAAAATGAAGAAATTTGCTTTTTTATGGCAAAAGGTATACATTCCCTTTATTTTCGGGCAAAAAGGCAGAAATTCTTTGTATTTTGGAGCAAAATTGCAGAAATTCTCATAATTTTCGGGCAAAAAGTAAGAAATTCTCCTTATTTTGGGGCAAAAAAACAGAAAATCTCCTTTTTCGGGAGCAAACAGTCAGAAATTCCCCTTATTTTGGGGCAAAATTGCAGAAATTTCCTTTACATTGGGGCAAAATTATAGAAATTTCCCTTATTTTGGGGCAAAATTGCAGAAATTTCACTTATTTCATGGTAAGAAGGCAGAAATTTTCCTCATTTTGGGGCAAAAATGAAGAAATTCCAAATATTTTGTGGCAAAAATGCAAAAATTCCCCTTATTTTGTGATAAAAAGGCAGAAATTTCCCTTATTTGGGGGCAAAAAGCAGAAATTTCCCTTATTTGGGGGCAAAATTGAAGAAATTTCACTTATTTCAGGGTAATAAGTCAGAAATTTTCCTTATTTGGGGCAAAAAAGACAGAAATTCCTTTTGTTTTGGGGGAAAAAGTCAGAAATTCCACTTATTTAGAAGCAAAAAAGCAGAAATTCCCCTTATTTTGGAGCAAAAATGAAGAAATTTTTTTTTTGTGGCAAAAGGTATGCATTCTTCTTATTTTCAGGCTAAAAAGCAGAAATTCCCCATATTTTGGAGCAAAATTGCAGAAATTCCCCTAATTGTGGGGCAAAAAGACAGAAATTCTTTTTATTTTGGGGCAAAACTCAGAAATTCCACTTATTTTGGGACAAAATTCCAGAAATTTCACTTATTTTGGGGCAAAATTGCAGAAATTTCACTTATTTTGGCAAAATTGCAGAAATTTCAATTATTTCAGAAAAAAAGCAGAAATTTTCTTATTTTGGTGCAAAAAGGCAGAAATTTCTTTTATTTTGGTACAAAATTGCAGAAATTTTTCTTATTTGGGGGCAAAAAGCAGAAATCCCCTATATTTTGGGGCAAAAATGCATAAATTCCTCTTATTTTGAGTTAAAAAGGCTGAAATTTCCCTTATTTGGGGGCAAAAAGACAGAAATTTCCCTTATTTTGAGGCAAAATTGCAGAAATTTCACTTATTTCAGGGTAATAAGTCAGAAATTTTTCTTACTTTGGGGCAAAAAACAGAAATTCCCTTTGTTTTGGGGGAAAAAGACAGAAATTCCACTTATTTAGAGGCAAAAAAAGCAGAAATTCTTCTTTATTGGAGCAAAAATGAAGAAATTTATCTTTTTTTGTGGCAAAAGGTATACATTCCGCTTATTTTCGGGCTAAAAAGCAGAAATTCCCCGTATTTTGTATCAAAATTGCAGAAATTCCCCTTATTTTAGAGCAAAAATAAAGAAATTTCCCTTTTTTATGGTAAAAAGGTATGCATTCTTCTTATTTTCGGGCAAAAAGGCAGAAATTCCCCGTATTTTGGAGCAAAATTGCAGAAATTCCCCTAATTGTGGGGCAAAAAGGCAGAAATTCCCTATATGTTGGGGCAAAAAGACAGAAATTCTCCTTATTTCGGGTCAAAACTCAGAAATTCCACTTATTTTGGGGCAAAATTCCAGAATTTTCCCTTATTTTAGGGCAAAATTGCAGAAATTTCACTTATTTTGGGGCAAAATTGCAGAAATTTCACTTATTTCAGAAAAAAAAGCAGAATTTATTTATTTTGGTGCAAAAAGGCAGTAATTTCTTTTATTTTGGTACAAAATTGCAGAAATTTTTCTTATTTTGGGGCGAAAAGGCAGAAATCTCCCATATTTTGTGGCAAAAATGCAGAAATTCCTCTTATTTTGAGGTAAAAAGGCTGAAATTCCCCTTATTTGGGGGCAAAAAGGCAGAAATTTCCCTTATTTTGGGGCAAAATTGCAGAAATTTCACTTATTTCAGGGTAATAAGTCAGAAATTGTTTTTACTTTGGGGCAAAAAAGACAGAAATTCTCTTTGTTTTGGGGGATAAAGACAGAAATTCCACTTATTTAGAGGCAAAAAAGCAGAAATTCCCCTTATTTTGGAGCAAAACTGAAGAAATTTCCCTTTTTTATGGCAAAAATGTATGCATTCTTCTTATTTTCGGGCAAAAAGGCAGAAATTCCCCGTATTTTGAAGCAAAATTGCAGAAATTCCCCTAATGGTGGGGCAAGAAGGGAGAAATTCCCTATATTTTGGGGCAAAAAGTCAGAAATTCTCCTTATTTTGGGGCAAAACTCAGAAATTCCACTTATTTTGGTGCAAAATTCCAGAAATATCACTTATTTTGGGGCAAAATTGCAGAAATTTCACTTATTTTGAGGCAAAATTTTAGATATTTCACTTATTTTGAGTCAAAAAGGCAGAAAATCCAATTATTTTGGGGTAAAAATGAAGAAATTCCCCTTGCTTTGAGGTAAAAAGGCTGAAAATCCTCTTTTTTGGAGGCAAAAAGGCAGAAATTCCCCGTATTTTGGGGCAAAAAGCAGATATTTCCCTTATTTTTGGGGAAAAATTTTAGAAATTTAACTTATTTCAGGGCAAAAAGTCAGAAATTCCGTTTATTTTTGGGGAAAAGTCAGAAATTGCACTTATTTTGAGTCAAAAAGGCGGAAAATCCCCTTATTTTGGAGTAAAAATGAAGAAATTTCCCTTTTTTATGGCAAAAGGTATACATTCTTTTTATTTTCGGGCAAAAAGGCAGAAATTCCCTGTATTTTGGAGCAAAATTGCAGAAATTCCTCTAATTTTGGGGCAAAAACGCAGAACTTCCCCTTATTTTGGGGTAAAACTGCAGAAATTTCACTTATTTCGCGGCAAAATGGCAGAAATTCACTTCATTTTCGGCGAAAAGGGAGAAAATTCCCGTATTTGGAGCAAAATTGCAGAAATTCACCTAATTTTGGGGTAAAACATGCAGTAATTTTCTTTATTTTAAGGCAAAAAGGCAGAAATTCCCCTTATTTTGTGGCAAAAAATCAGAAATTCCCCTTATTTTAGAAAAAATTGCAGAAATTTCCTTTATTATGGGGAAAAATTTAGAAATTTCTTTTATTGTAAGGCTAAATTGCAGAAATTTCATTTATTTCAGAGAAAAAAACAAAAATTTTTTTTATTTTAGGGCAAAATGCAGAAATTTCCATTATTTTGGGGCACAAAGACAGAAATTCACCTTCTTTTGGGGTAAAATTTCAAACATTTCACATATTTTAGGGCAAAAAGGCAGAAATTCCCCTTATTTGGGGGTAAAAAGGCAGAAATTCTTCATATTTTGGGTTAAAATTGCAGAAATTTCCCTTGTTTGGGGGCAAAAAGGCAGAAAATCCCCTTAATTTCGGGCAAAAAGGCAGAAATTCCCCGTATTTTGGAGCAAAATTGCAGAAATTCCCCTAATTGTGGGGCAAAAAGGCAGAAATTCCCGATATGTTGGGGCAAAAAGACAGAAATTCTCCTTATTTTCGGGCAAAACTCAGAAATTCCATTTATTTTGGGGCAAAATTCCAGAAATTTCCCTTATTTTGGGGCAAAATTGCAGAAATTTCACTTATTTCAGGGCAAAATTCAAAAATTGCTTTTATTTTGGGGCAAAAAGACAGAAATTCCGTTTACTTTTGGGTAAAAAGGCAGAAATTTCACTTATTTTGAGGTAAGAAGGCAGAAATTCCTCTTATTTTGCGGCAAAAATGAAGAAATTTCCCTTTTTTGTGGCAAAAGGTATACATTCCCCTTATTTTCGGGCAAAAAAGCAGAAATTCCCCGTATTTTGGAGCACAATTGCAGAAAATCCCCTAATTGTGGGGCAAAAAGGCAGAAATTCCCATTATTTTGATGGCAAAAAGGCAGGAATTCACCTTATTTTGGGCTAAAATTGCAGAAATTTCACATATTTCAGGGCAAAAAGGCAGAAATTTCCCTTCATTTGGGGCAAAAATGAAGAAATTTCCCTTTTTTATGGCAAAAAGGTATGCATTCCCCTTATTTTCGGCAAAAAGGCAGAAATTCCCCGTATTTTGGAGCAAAATTGCAGAAATTCCCCTAATTGTGGGGCAAAAAGGCAGAAATTCTCTTTATTTTGGGGCAAAACTCAGAAATTCCACTTATTTTGGGGCAAAATTCCAGAAATTTCCCTTATTTTGGGGCAAAATTGCAGAAATTTCACTTATTTTGGGGCAAAATTGCAGAAATTTCCCTTATTTCAGGTAAAAATGGCAGAAATTTTTCTTATTTTGGGGCAAAAAGGCAGAAATTCCTAATATTTTGTGGCAAAAATGCAGAAATTCCCCTTATTTTGAGGTAAAAAGGCTGAAATTTCCCTTATTTGGGTGCAAAAAGGCAGAAATTTTTCTTATTTTGGGGCAAAATTGCAGACATTTCACTTATTTCAGGGTAATAAGTCAGAAATTTTCCTTATTTTGGGGCAAAAAATACAGAAATTCCCCTAATTGTGGGGCAAAAAGGCAGAAATTCCCTATATGTTGGGGCAAAAAGACAGAAATTCTCCTTATTTTGGGGCAAAACTCAAAAATTCCACTTATTTTGGGACAAAATTGCAGGAATTTACCTTATTTTGGGGCAAAATTGCAGAAATTTTCCTTATTTGGGGCAAAATTGCAGAAATTTCACTTATTTTCAGGTAAAAAGACTGAAATATCCTTTATTTTGGGGCAAAAAGGAGGAAATTCCCCTTATTTTGGGGCAAAATTGCAGAAATTTTTCTTATTTTGGGGCAAAAAGGCTGAAATTCTTATTTTGAGGTAAAATGCTGAAATTCCCCATATTTTGGGGCAAAAGGCAAAAATTCTTCTTATTTTGGGGCAAAAAGGCACAAATTTCCCTTATTTTCGGGCAAAATTGCAGAAATTTCATTTATTTCAGGGCAAAAATTCAGAAATTCCTTTTATTTTGGGGCAAAGAGCAGAAATTTCTTTTATTATGGTACAAAATTGAAGAAATTTTTCTTATTTTGAAACAAAAAGGCAGAAAATTCCCCTTATTTTGAGGCAAAAGGCAGAAATTATTCTCAATTTGAGGTAAAATGCAGAAATTCCCTTTATTTTGGGGCTAGAAAGCAGAAATTCCCCGTATTTTGAAGCAAAATTGCAGAAATTCTCATAATTTTCGGGCAAAAGGCAAAAATTCTCCTTATTTTGGGGCAAAAAGACAGAAAATCTCCTTTTTTGGGAGCAAACAGTCAGAAATTTTCCTTATTTTGGGGCAAAATTGCAAAAATTTCCTTTACATTGGGGCAAAATTGCAGAAATTTCCATATTTTGGGGCAAAATTGCAGAAATTTCACTTATTTCAGGGAAAAAAGGCGAAAATTTTTTTTGGGGGGCAAAAAGGCAGAAATTTTTTTTATTTTGGTACAAAATTGCAGAAATTTTTCTTATTTTGGGGCAAAAAGTCAGAAATTCCTCATATTTTGGGGCAAAAAGGCAGAAATTCCCCTTATTTTGAGGTAAAAAGGCTGAAATTCCCCTTATTTTGGGGCAAAAAGACAGAAATTTCGTTTATTTTGGGGAAAAGGCAGAAATTGCACTTATTTTGAGTCAAAAAGGTGGAAAATCCCCTTATTTTGGGGCAAAAATGAAGAAATTTGCTTTTTTTATGGCAAAAAGGTATACATTCCCTTTATTTTTGGGCAAAATGGCACAAATTCCCCGTATTTTGGAGCAACATTGCAGAAATTCCCCTAATTTTTGGGCAAAAAGGCAGAAATTCCCCTTATTTTGGGGTAAAACTGCAGAAATTTCACTTTTTTGCGGCAAAATGTCAGAAATTCCCCTTATTTTCGGCAAAAAAAGCAGATAATCCCCTTATTTTAGGGAAAAATTGCAGAAATTTCTCTTATTTTGGGGCAAAATTGCAGAAATTTCACTTATTTCGCGGCAAAATGTCAGAAATTCCCCTTATTTTCGACAAAAAAGGCAGAAAATTCCCGTATTTTGGAGAATAAATTGCAGAAATTCACCTAATTTTAGGGTAAAAAAATACAGTAATTTTCTTTATTTTTGGGCAAAAAGGCAGAAATTCTCCTTATTTTAGGGCAAAAAGGCAGAAATTCTTCTTATTTTAGGGCAAAATTGCAGAAATTTTCCTTATTTGGGGGCAAAAAACAGAAATTCCCCTTATTTTGGGGCAAAATTGCAGAAATTTCCCTTATTATGGGGAAAAATTGCAGAAATTTCCCTTATTTTAGGGCAAAATTGCAGAAATTTCACTTATTTCAGAGAAAAAAAGCAAAATTTTTCTTATTTTGGGGCAAAAAGGCAGAAATTCCCATTATTTTGGGGCAAAAAGGCAGAAATTCACCTTATTTTGGGGTAAAATTGCAGAAATTTCACATATTTCAGGGCAAAAAGACAGAAATTCCCCTTATTTTAAGGCAGAAAGGCAGAAATTCCCCTTATTTTGGAATAAAATTGCAGAAATTTTTTTTCTTTAGGGGCAAAAAGGCAGAAAATCCACTTAATTTCGGGTAAAAAAGCAGAAATTCCTCTTATTTTGGAGCAAAATTGCAGAAACTCCCCTAATTTTGGGGCATAAAGGCAGAAATTCCCTTTATTTTGGGGCAAAAAAAGAGAAATTCTCATTATTTTGGGGCAAAAATCAGAAATTTCCCTTATTTCGGGTCAAAATTTTAGAAATTTCTTTTATATTGTTACAGACTTGCAGAAATTTTTCTTATTTTGTGGCAAAAAGGCAGAAATTTCCCATATTTTGGTGCAAAAAGCCTAAAATTTCGTTTATTATGAGGTAAAATCCTGAAATTCCCCATATTTTGGGGCAAAAAGGCAGAAATTCCCCTCATTTGGAGGCAAAAATACACAAATTTCCCTTATTTTCGGGCATAATTGCAGGAATTTCATTTATTTCAGGGCAAAAAGTCAGAAATTCCTTTTATTTTGGGGCAAAAAGCAGAAATTTCTTTTATTTTGATACAAAATTGTAGAAATTTTCCTTATTTTGGAACAAAAAGGCAAAAATTACCCATATTTTGGGGAAAAAAGGCAGAAATTCCCTTTACTTTGTGGCAAAAAGGCAGAAATTCCCGTTAATTGGGGCAGAAAAGCAGAAATTTTCCTTATTTAAGGGCAATAGGGCAGATATTCCCCATATTTTGTGGCAAAAAGGCAGAAATTCCCCTTATTTGGAGGTAAAATGATGAAATTCCCCTTTTTTTCGGCAAAAAGGCAGAAATTCCTATTATTTTGGGGCAAAATTGCAGAAATTTCCTTTATTTTGGGGCAAAATTGCAGAAATTTCCTTTATTTTGGGGCAAAATTGCAGAAATTTCACTTATTTCAGGGAAAAAGCACAGAAATTTCTCTTATTTTGGGGCAAAAAGCAGAAATTTCTTTTATTTTGGTACAAAATTGCAGAAATTTTCTTTATTTTGTGGCAAAAATGAAGAAATTCCCCATATTTTGGGGCAAAAAGGAAGAGATTCCCCTTACCATGAGGTAAAATGCTGAAATATCCCTTATTTTGGGGCAAAAAGACAGAAATTCCCTTTATTTTGTGGCAAAAAGGCAAAAATTTCCCTTATTTTGGGGCAAAATTGCAGAAATTTCACTTATTTCAGGGCAAAATTCAAAAATTCCTTTTATTTTTGGGCAAAAAAAGAAATTTTGTTTATTTTTGGGTAAAAAGGCAGAAATTTCACTTATTGTGATGTAAGAAGGCAGAAATTCCTCTTATTTTGGAGCAAAAATGAAGAAATTTCTCTTTTTTGTGGCAAAAGGTATATATTCTCCTTATTTTCGGGCAAAAAAGCAGAAATATCCCGTTTTTTGGAGCACAATTGCAGAAAATCCCCTAATTGTGGGGCAAAAAGGCAGAAATTCCCTATATGTTGGGGCAAAAAGACAGAAATTCTCCTTATTTTGGGGCAAAACTCAGAAATTCCACTTATTTTGGGGCAAAATTCCAGAAATTTCCCTTATTTTGGGGCAAATTTGCAGAAATTTCACTTATTTTGGGGCAAAATTGCAGAAATTTCACTTATTTCAGATAAAAAAAAGGCAGAAATTTTTCTTATTTTAGGGCAAAAAGGCAGAAATTCCTAATATTTTGTGGCAAAAATGCAGAAATTCCCTTTATTTTGAGGTAAAAAGGCTGAAATTCCCCTTATTTGGGGGCAAAAAGGCAGAAATTTCCCTTATTTTGGGGCAAAATTGCAGAAATTTCACTTATTTCAGGGCAAAATTAAAAATTCCTTTTATTTTGGGGCTAAAAGTCAGAAATTCCGTTTATTTTTGGGTAAAAAGGCAGAAATTTCACTTATTTTGAGGTAAGAAGGCAGAAATTCCTCTTATTTTGGGGCAAAAATGAAGAAATTTCCCTTTTTTGTGGCAAAAGTTATACATTCCCCTTATTTTCGGGCAAAAAAGCAGAAATTCCCCGTATTTAGGAGCAAGATTGCAGAAAATCCCCTAATTGTGGGGCAAAAAGGCAGAAATTCCCTATATGTTGGGGCAAAAAGACAGAAATTCTCCTTATTTTGGGGCAAAACTCAGAAATTCCACTTATTTTGGGGCAAAATTCCAGAAATTTCCCTTATTTTGGGGCAAAATTGCAGAAATTTTACTTATTTTGGGGCAAAATTGCAGAAATTTCACTTATTTCAGGTAAAAATGGCAGAAATTTTTCTTATTTTGGGGCAAAAAGGCAGAAATTCCTAATATTTTGTGGCAAAAATGCATAAATTCCCCTTATTTTGAGGTAAAAAGGCTGAAATTCCCCTTATTTGGGGGCAAAAAGGCAGAAATTTCCCTTATTTTGGGGCAAAATTGCAAACATTTCACTTATTTCAGGGTAATAAGTCAGAAATTTTCCTTATTTTGGGGCAAAAAACACAGAAATTCCCTTTGTTTTGGAAGGAAAATACAGAAATTCCACTTCTTTAGAGGCAAAAAGGCAGAAAGTCCCCTTATTTTGAAGCAAAAATGAAGAAATTCCCCTAATTGTTGGGCAAAATGGCAGAAATTCCCTATATGTTGGGGCAAAAAGACAGAAATTCTTCTTATTTTGGGACATAACTCAGAAATTCCACTTATTTCGGGGCAAAATTGCAGGAATTTACCTTATTTTGAGGCAAAATTGCAAAAATTTCCCTTATTTGGGGCAAAACTGCAGAAATTTCACTTATTTTCAGGTAAAAAGGCTGAAATATCCTTTATTTTGGGGCAAAAAGGAAGAAATTCCCCTTATTTTGGGGCAAAATTGCAGAAATTTTCCTTATTTTGGGGCAAAAAGGCTGAAATTCTTATTTTGAGGTAAAATGCTGAAATTCCCCATATTTTGGGGCAAAAGGCAAAACTTCTTCTTATTTTGGGGCAAAGAGGCACAAATTTCTCTTATTTTCGGGCAAAATTGCAGAAATTTCATTTATTTCAGGGCAAAAAGTCAGAAATTCCTTTTATTTTGGGGCAAAGAGCAGAAATTTCTTTTATTATGGTACAAAATTGAAGAAATTTATCTTATTTTGAAACAAAAAGGCAGAAAATTCCCCTTATTTTGAGGCAAAAGGCAGAAATTATTCTCAATTTGAGGTAAAATGCAGAAATTCCCTTTATTTTGGGGCTAAAAAACAGAAATTCCCTGTATTTTGAAGCAAAATTGCAGAAATTCTCATAATTTTTGGGCAAAAAGGCAGAAATTCTCCTTATTATGGGGCAAAAAGACAGAAAATCTCCTTTTTCGGGAGCAAACAGTCAGAAATTCCCCTTATTTTGGGGCAAAATTGCAGAAATTTCCTTTACATTGGGGTAAAATTGTAGAAATTTCCCTTATTTTGGGGCAAAATTGCAGAAATTTCACGTATTTCAGGGAAAAAAGGCAGAAATTTTTTTGGGGGGGCAAAAAGGCAGAAATTTTTTATATTTTGGTACAAAATTGCAGAAATTTTTCTTATTTTGGGGCAAAAAGTCAGAAATTCTCCATATTTTGGGGCAAAAAGGCAGAAATTCCCCTTATTTTGAGGTAAAAAGGCTGAAATTCCCCTTATTTTGGGGCAAAAAGACAGAAATTTCGTTTATTTTGGGGAAAAGGCAGAAATTGCACTTATTTTGAGTCAAAAAGGTGGAAATTCCCCTTATTTTGGGGCAAAAATTAAGAAATTTGCTTTTTTATGGCAAAAAGGTATACATTCCCTTTATTTTCGGGCAAAAAGTCAGAAATTCTTTGTATTTTGGAGCAAAATTGCAGAAATTCTCATAATTTTCGGGCAAAAAGGCAGAAATTCTCCTTATTTTGGGGCAAAAAGACAGAAAATCTCCTTTTTCGGGAGGAAACAGTCAGAAATTCCCCTTATTTTGGGGCAAAATTGCAGAAATTTCTTTACATTGGGGCAAAATTGCAGAAATTTCCCTTATTTTGGGGCAAAACTGAAGAAATTTTCTTTTTTTATGGCAAAAAGGTATGCATTCTTCTTATTTTCGGGCAAAAAGGCAGAAATTCCCCTATTTTCGAGCAAAATTGCAGAAATTCCCCTAATTGTGGGGCAAAAAGGGAGAAATTCCCTATATGTTGTGGCAAAAAGACAGAAATTCTCCTTATTTTGGGGCAAAACTCAGAAATTCCACTTATTTTAGGGCAAAATTCCAGAAATTTCCCTTATTTTGGGGCAAAATTGCAGAAATTTCACTTATTTTGGAGCAAAATTGCAGAAATTTCACTTATTTCATGGTAAAAAGGCAGAAATTTTCCTCATTTTGGGGCAAAAATGAAGAAATTCCAAATATTTTGTGGCAAAAATGCAAAAATTCCCCTTATTTTGTGATAAAAAGGCAGAAATTTCCCTTATTTGGGGGCAAAAAGCAGAAATTTCCCTTATTTGGGGGCAAAATTGAAGAAATTTCACTTATTTCAGGGTAATAAGTCAGAAATTTTCCTTATTTGGGGCAAAAAAGACAGAAATTCCTTTTGTTTTGGGGGAAAAAGTCAGAAATTCCACTTATTTAGAAGCAAAAAAGCAGAAATTCCCCTTATTTTAAAGCAAAAATGAAGAAATTTTTTTTTTGTGGCAAAAGGTATGCATTCTTCTTCTTTTCAGGCTAAAAAGCAGAAATTCCCCGTATTTTGGAGCAAAATTGCAGAAATTCCCCTAATTGTGGGGCAAAAAGACAGAAATTCTTTTTATTTTGGGGCAAAACTGAGAAATTCCACTTATTTTGGGACAAAATTCCAGAAATTTCACTTATTTTGGGGCAAAATTGCAGAAATTTCACTTATTTTGGCAAAATTGCAGAAATTTCAATTATTTCAGAAAAAAAGCAGAAATTTTCTTATTTTGGTGCAAAAAGGCAGAAATTTCTTTTATTTTGGTACAAAATTGCAGAAATTTTTCTTATTTGGGGGCAAAAAGCAGAAATCCCCTATATTTTGGGGCAAAAATGCATAAATTCCTCTTATTTTGAGTTAAAAAGGCTGAAATTTCCCTTATTTGGGGGCAAAAAGACAGAAATTTCCCTTATTTTGAGGCAAAATTGCAGAAATTTCACTTATTTCAGGGTAATAAGTCAGAAATTTTTCTTACTTTGGGGCAAAAAACAGAAATTCCCTTTGTTTTGGGGGAAAAAGACAGAAATTCCACTTATTTAGAGGCAAAAAGCAGAAATTCTTCTTTATTGGAGCAAAAATGAAGAAATTTATCTTTTTTTGTGGCAAAAGGTATACATTCCGCTTATTTTCGTGCTAAAAAGCAGAAATTCCCCGTATTTTGTATCAAAATTGCAGAAATTCCCCTTATTTTGGAGCAAAAATAAAGAAATTTCCCTTTTGGATGGTAAAAAGGTATGCATTCTTCTTATTTTCGGGCAAAAAGCAGAAATTCCCCGTATTTTGGAGCAAAATTGCAGAAATTCCCCTAATTGTGGGGCAAAAAGGCAGAAATTCCCTATATGTTGGGGCAAAAAGACAGAAATTCACCTTATTTCGGGGCAAAACTCAGAAATTCCACTTATTTTGGGGCAAAATTCCAGAAATTTCCCTTATTTTAGGGCAAAATTGCAGAAATTTCACTTATTTTGGGGCAAAATTGCAGAAATTTCACTTATTTCAGAAAAAAAAGCAGAATTTATTTATTTTGGTGCAAAAAGGCAGAAATTTCTTTTATTTTGGTACAAAATTGCAGAAATTTTTCTTATTTTGGGGCGAAAAGGCAGAAATCTCCCATATTTTGTGGCAAAAATGCAGAAATTTCTCTTATTTTGAGGTAAAAAGGCTGAAATTCCCCTTATTTGGGGGCAAAAAGGCAGAAATTTCCCTTATTATGGGGCAAAATTGCAGAAATTTCACTTATTTCAGGGTAATAAGTCAGAAATTGTTTTTACTTTGGGGCAAAAAAGACAGAAATTCTCTTTGTTTTGGGGGAAAAAGACAGAAATTCCACTTATTTAGAGGCACAAAAGCAGAAATTCCCCTTATTTTGGAGCAAAACTGAAGAAATTTCCCTTTTTTTTATGGCAAAAAGGTATGCATTCTTCTTATTTTCGGGCAAAAAGGCAGAAATTCCCCCTATTTTGAAGCAAAATTGCAGAAATTCCCCTAATGGTGGGGCAAGAAGGGAGAAATTCCCTATATTTTGGGGCAAAAAGACAGAAATTCTCCTTATTTTGGGGCAAAACTCAGAAATTCCACTTATTTTGGTGCAAAATTCCAGAAATTTCCCTTATTTGGGGGCAAAATTGCAGAAATTTCACTTATTTTGGGGCAAAATTGCAGAAATTTAACTTATTTAAGAAAAAAATTCAGAAATTTTCCTATTTTGGTGCAAAAAGGCAGAAATTTTTTTTATTTTGATACAAAATTGCAGAAATTTTTCTTTTTTTGGGGCAAAAAGGCAGAAATCACTATATATTGGGGCAAAAATGCAGAAATTCCTCTTATTTTGAGGAAAAAAGGCGAAATTTTCCTTATTTGGGGGCAAAAAGGCAGAAATTTCCCTTATTTTGAGGCAAAATTGCAGAAATTTCACTTATTTCAGTGTAATAAGTCAGAAATTTTCCTTATTTTGGGGCAAAAAAGACAAAAATTACCTTTGTTTTGGGGGAAAAAGACAGAAATTCCACTTTTTTAGAGGCAAAAAAGCAGAAATTCCTTTTATTTTGGAGTAAAAATGAAGAAATTTCCCTTTTTTGTGGCAAAAGGTATACATTCCACTTATATTTGGGCTAGAAAGCAGAAATTACCCGTATTTTGGAGCAAAATTGCAGAAATTCCCCTAATTGTGGGGCAAAAAGGCAGAAATTCCCTATATGTTAGGGCAAAAAGACAGAAATTCTCCTTATTTTGGGGCAAAACTCAGAAATTCCACTTATTTTGGGGCAAAATTCCAGAAATTTCCCTAATTTTGTAGCAAAATTGCAGAAATTTCACTTATCTTGGGGCAAAATTGCAGAAATTTCACTTATTTCATAGTAAAAAGGCAGAAATTTTCCTTATTTTTGGGCAAAAATGCAGAGATTCCAAATATTTTGTGGTAAAAATGCAAAAATTCCCCTTATTTTGAGGTAAAAAGGCAGAAATTCCCCTTATTTGGGGGCAAAAATCAGAAATTTTCCTTATTCTGGGGCAAAATTGCAGAAATTTCACTTATTTCAGGGTAATAAGTCAGAAATTTTCCTTATTAGGGCAAAAAAAACAGAAATTCCCTTTGTTTTGGGAAAAAAAGACAGAAATTCCACTTATTTAGAAGCAAAAAAGCAGAAATTTCCCTTATTTTGGTGCAAAAATGAAGAAATTTCCCTTTTTTGTGGCAAAAGGTATACATTCCCCTTATTTTCAGGCTAAAAAGCAGAAATTCCCCGTATTTTGGAGCAAAATTGCATAAATTCCCCTAATTGTGGGTCAAAAAGGCAGAATTTCCCTATATGTTGGGGCAAAAAGACAGAAATTCTCTTTATTTTGGGGCAAAACTCAGAAATTCGACTTATTTTGGGGCAAAATTCCAGAAATATTACTTATTTTGGGGCAAAATTACAGAAATTTCACTTATTTTGGGGCAAAATTGCAGAAATTTCACTTATTTCAGAAAAAAAAGCAGAAATTTTCTTATTTTGATGCAAAAGGCAGAAATTTCTTTTATTTTGGTACAAAATTGCAGAAATTTTTCTTATTTGGGGGCAAAAAGGCATAAATCTCTTATATTTTGGGGCAAAAATGCATAAATTCCTCTTATTTTGAGGTAAAAAGGCTGAAATTCCCCTTATTTGGGGGCAAAAAGGCAGAAATTTCCCTTATTTTGAGGCAAAATTGCCGAAATTTCACTTATTTTAGGGTAATAAGTCAGAAATTTTCCTTATTTTGGGGCAAAAAACAGAAATTTCCTTGGTTTTGGAGGAAAAAGACAGAAATTCCACTTATTTAGAGGCAAAAAAGCAGAAATTCTTCTTATTTTGAAGCAAAAATGAAGAAATTTATCTTTTTCGTGGCAAAAGGTATACATTCCCCTTATTTTCGGGCTAAAAAGAAGAAATTCCCCGTATTTTGGAGCAAAATTGAAGAAATTCCCCTTATTTTGGAGCAAAAATGAAGAAATTTCCCTTTTTTATGGCAAAAAGGTATGCATTCTTTATATATTCGTGCAAAAAGGCAGAAATTCCCCGTATTTTGGAGCAAAATTGCAGAAATTCCCCTAAATGTGGGGCAAAAATGCATAAATTCCCTATATTTTATGACAAAAAGAAAGAAATTCTCCTTATTTTGGGGCAAAACTCAGAAATTCCACTTATTTTGGGGCAAAATTCCAGAAATTTCCCTTATTTAGGGGCAAAATTGCAGAAATTTCACTTATTTTGGGGCAAAATTGCAGAAATTTCACTTATTTCAGAGAAAAAAAGCAGAAATTTTCCTTATTTTGGTGCAAAAAGGCAGAAATTCCTAATATTTTGTGGGAAAAAGGCAGAAATTCTCCTTATTTTGAGGTAAAAAACCTGAAATTCCCCTTCATTGGGGGCAAAAAGGCAGAAATTTCCCTTATTTTGGGGCAAAATTGCAGAAATTTCACTTATTTCAGGGTAATAAGTCAGAAATTTTCCTTATTTTGGGGCCAAATGACAGAAATTTTCTTTGTTTTGGGGGGAAAAGACAGAAATTCCACTTATTTAGAGGCAAAAAAGCATAAATTCCCCTTATTTTGGAGCAAAAATGAAGAAATTTCCTTTTTTTATGGCAAAAAGGTATGCATTCTTTATATTTTCGGGCAAAAAAGCAGAAATTCCCCGTATTTTGGAGCAAAATTGCAGAAATTCCCCTAATTGTGGGGCGAAAAGGTAGAAATTCCCTGTGTGTTGAGGCAAAAAGACAGAAATTCTCCTTATTTTGAGGCAAAACTCAGAAATTCCACTTATTATGGGGCAAAATTGCAGAAATTTCACTTATTTCAGAGTAATAAGTCAGAAATTTTCCTTATTTTGGTGCAAAAAAGACAAAAATTCCCTTTGTTTTGAAGGATAAAGACAGAAATTCCACTTATTTAGAGGCAAAAAAGAAGAAATTCCCCTTATTTTGGAGCAAAACTGAAGAAATTTCTCTTTTTTATCGCAAAAAGGTATGCATTCTTCTTATTTTCGGGCAAAAGGTAGAAATTCCCCGTATTTTGGATCAAAATTGCAGAAATTCCCCTAATTGTGGGGAAAAACGGCAGAAATTCCCTATATGTTGGGGCAAAAAGACAGAAATTCTCCTTATTTCGGGGGAAAACTCAGAAATTCCACTTATTTTGGGGCAAAATTCCAGAAATTTCCCTTATTTTGGGGCAAAATTGCAGAAATTTCACTTATTTTGAAGCAAAATTGCAGAAATTTCACTTATTTAAAAAAAATTCAGAAATTTTCTTATTTTGGTGCAAAAAGGCAGAAATTTCTTTGATTTTGGTACAAAATTGCAGAAATTTTTCTCATTTTGGGGCAAAAAGGCAGAAATCTCCCATATTTTGGGGCAAAAATGCAGAAATTCCCCTTATTTTGAGGTAAAAAGGCTGAAATTCCCATTATTTCGGGGCAAAAAGGCAGAAATTTCCCTTATTTTGAGGCAAAATTGCAGAAATTTCACTTCTTTCATTGTAATAAGTCAGAAATTTTCCTTATTATGGGGCAAAAAAGACAGAAATTTTCTTTGTTTTGGGGGAAAAAGACAGAAATTCCACTATTTTAGAGGCAAAAAAGCAGAAATTCCTTTTATTTTGGAGTAAAAATGAAGAAATTTCCCTTTTTTGTGGCAAAAGGTATACATTCCACTTATTTTTGAGCTAAAAAGCAGAAATTCCCCGTATTTTGGAGCGAAATTGCAGAAATTCCCCTAATTGTGGGGCAAAAAAGCAGAAATTCCCTATATGTTGGGGCAAAAAGACAGAAATTCTCCTTATTTTGGGGCAAAACTCAGAAATTCCACTTATTTTGGGGTAAAATTCCAGAAATTTCCCTTATTTTGGGGCAAAATTGCAGAAATTTCACTTATTTTGGGGCAAAATTGCAGAAATTTCACTTATTTCAGGGAAAAAAGGCAGAAATTTTTCTTATTTTGGGGCAAAAAAACAGAAATTTCTTTTATTTTGTGGCAAAAATGCAGAAATTCCCCATCTTTGGAGGTAAAAAGGCTGAAATTTCCCTTATTTAATGGCAAAAAGTCAGAAATTTCCTTTATTTTGGGGCAAAATTGGAGAAATTTCACTTATTTCAGGGTAATAAGTCAGAAATTTTACTTATTTTGGGGCCAAAATAACAGAAATTCTCTTTGTTTTGAAGGAAAAGACAGAAATTCCACTTATTTAGAGGCAAAAAAGCAGAAATTCCCCTTATTTTGAAGCAAAAATGAAGAAATTTCCTTTTTTTATGGCAAAAAGGTATGCATTCTTCTTATTTTCGGGCAAAAAGGCAGAAATTCCCCGTATTTTGGAGCAAAATTGCAGAAATTCCCCTAATTGTGGGGCAAAAAGACAGAAATTCAATATATGTTGGGGCAAAAAGACAGAAATTCTCCTTATTTTGGGGCAAAACTCAGAAATTCCACTTATTTTGGGGCAAAATTCCAGAAATTTTCTTTATTTTGGGGCAAAATTGCAGAAATTTCACTTATTTTGGGGCAAAATTGCAGAAATTTCACTTATTTCATAGTTAAAAGGCAGAAATTTTCCTTATTTTGGGGCAAAAAGGCAGAAATTCCTAATATTTTGTGGTAAAAATGCAGAAATTCCCCTTATTTTGAGGTAAAAAGGCTGAAATTCCCCTTATTTGGGAACAAAAAAGCAGAAATTTCCCTTATTTTGGGGCAAAATTGCAGAAATTTCACTTATTTCAGGGTAAAAGTAAGAAATTTTCCTTATTAGGGGTAAAAAAGACAGAAATCCCATTTGTTTTGGGGGAAAAAGACAGATATTCCACTTATTTAGAGGCAAAAAAGCAGAAATTCCCCTTATTTTGGAGCAAAAATGAAGAAATTTCCCTTTTTTGTGGCAAAAGGTATACATTCCCCTTATTTTCAGGCTGAAAAGCAGAAATTCTCCGTATTTTGGAGCAAAATTGCAAAAATTCCCCTAATTGTGGGGCAAAAATGCAGAAATTCTCTATATGTTAGGGCAAAAGGAAAGAAATTCTTTTTATTTTGGGGCAAAACACAGAAATTCTACTTATTTTGGGGCAAAATTCCAGATATTTCCCTTATTTTGGGGCAAAATTGCAGAAATTTTACTTATTTTGGGGCAAAATTGCAGAAATATCACTTATTTCAGGGAAAAAAGGCAGAAATTTTTCTTATTTTGGGGCAAAAAAGACAGAAATTCCCTTTGCTTTGGGGGAAAAAGAGAGAAATTCAACTTATTTAGAGGCAAAAAAGCAGAAATTCTTCTTATTTTGGAGCAAAAATGAAGAAATTTTCTTTTTTTATGGAAAAAAGGTATGCATTCTTCTTATTTTCAGACAAAAAGGCAGAAATTCCCCGTATTTTGGAGCAAAATTGCAGAAATTTCCCTAATTGTGTGCAAAAAGGCAAAAATTCCCTATATGTTGTGGCAAAAAGACAGAAATTCTCCTTATTTTGGGGCAAAATTCAGAAATTTCACTTATTTTTGGGCAAAATTGCAGAAATTTCACTTATTTCAGAAAAAAAAGGAGAAATTTTCTTATTTTGGGGCAAAAGGCAGAAATTCTCCTTATTTTAGGGCAAAATTGCAGAAATTTCCCTTATTTTGTGACAAAAAACAGAAATTCTCTTTATTTTGGGGCAATATTACAGAAAATACCTTTATTATGGGGAAAAATTGCAGATATTTCTTTTATTTTAAGGATAAATTGCAGAAATTTCACTTATTTCAGAGAAAAAAAGCAAAACTTTTTCTTATTTTAGGGCAAAATGCAGAAATTCCCATTATTATGGGGCACAATGGCAGAAATTCACCTTATTTTGGGGTGAAATTGCAGACATTTCACATATTTCAGGGCAAAAAGGCAGAAATTCCCCTTATTTTGGAGCAAAAATGAAAAAATTTCCCTTTTTTATGGCAAAAAGGTATACATTCTTCTTATTTTCGGGCAAAAAGGCAGAAATTCCCTGTATTTTGGAGAAAAATTGCAGAAATTCCCCTAATTGTGGGGCAAAAAGGCAGAAATTTCCTATATGTTGGGGCAAAAAGACAGAAATTCTCCTTATTTTGGGGCAAAACTCAGAAATTGCACTTATTTTGGGGCAAAATGCCAGAAATTTCCCTTATTTTGGGGCAAAATTGCAGAAATTTCACTTATTTTGGGGCAAAATTGCAGAAATTTCTCTTATTTCGGAAAAAAAGCAGAATTTATTTATTTTGGTGCAAAAAGGCAGAAATTTCTTTTATTTTGGTACAAAATTGCAGAAATTTTTCTTATTGTGGGGCAAAAATGCAGAAATCTCCCATATATTGGGGCAAAATGCAGAAATTCCTCTTATTTTGAGGTAAAAAGGCTGAAATTCCCATTATTTGGAAGCAAAAAGGCAGAAATTTCCCTTATTTTGAGACAAAATTGCAGAAATTTCACTTATTTCGGAGAAAAAAAGCAAAAATTTTTCTTATTTTAGGGCAAAATGCAGAAATTCCCATTATTTTGGGGGCAAAAAGGCATAAATTCCCCTTATTTGGGGGCAAAAAGGCAGATATTCCCCTTATTTTGGGATAAAATTGCAGAAATGTCCCTTGTTTGGGGGCAAAATGCAGAAAATCCCCATAATTTCGGGCAAAAAAGCAGAAATTCCCCGTATTTTGGAGCAAAATTGAAGAAATTCCCCTAATATTGGGGCAAAAATGCAGAAATTCCCTTTATTTCGGGCAAATTGGCAGAAGTTCCCCTTATTTTCGGGAAAAGAGGCAGAAATTCCCTGTATTTTGAACAAAATTGCAGAAACTCCCCTAATTTTGGAGCAAAAATACAGAAATTCTCATTTTTTCGAGGCAAAAATCAGAAATTTCTTTTATTTTGGGGCAAAATTTTAGAAATTTCTTTTATTTTGGTACAGAATTGCAGAAATTTTTCTTATTTTGTGGCAAAAAGGCACAAATTTCTCATATTTTGGAACAAAAATGCAGAAATTCTTCTTATTTTGAGGTAAAAAGGCTGAAATTCCCCTTATTTTGGGGCAAAAAGGCAGAAATTTCACTTATTTTGGGGCAAAATTGCAGAAATTTTATTTATTTCAGAAAAAAAAGCAGAAATTTTTATATTTTGGTGCAAAAAGGCAGAAATTTCTTTTATTTTGGTACAAAATTGCATAAATTTTTCTTATTCTGGAACAAAAAAGCAGAAATCTCCCATATTTTGGGGCAAAAATGCAGAAATTCCTCTTATTTTGAGGTAAAAAGGCTGAAATTCCCCTTATTTGGGGGCAAAAAGCAGAAATTTCCCTTATTTTGGAGCAAAATTGCAGAAATTTCACTTATTTCAGAGTAATAAGTCAGAAATTTTCCTTATTTTGGGCAAAAAAGACAGAAATTCCCTTTGTTTTGGGGGATAAAGACAGAAATTCCACTTATTTAGAGGCAAAAAAGCAGAAATTCCCCTTATTTTGGAGCAAAACTGAAGAAATTTCCCTTATTTTGGGGCAAAATTGCAGAAATTTCACTTATTTTGGAGCAAAATTGCAGAAATTTCACTTATTTCAGAAAAAAAAGCAGAAATTTTCTTATTTTGGTGCAAAAAGGCAGAAGTTTCTTTTATTTTGGTACAAAATTGCATAAATTATTCTTATTTTGGAACAAAAAGGCAGAAATCTCCCATATTTTGGGGCAAAAATGCAGAAATTCCTCTTATTTTGAGGTAACAAGGCTTAAATTCCCCTTATTTGGCGGGAAAAAGGCAGAAATTTCCCTTATTTTCGAGCAAAATTGCAGAAATTTCAGTTATTTCAGGGTAATAAGTCAGAAATTTTCCTTATTTTGGGGCAAAAAAGACAGAAATTCCCTTTGTTTTTGGGGATATAGACAGAAATTCCACTTATTTAGAGGCAAAAAAGCAAAAATTCCCCTTATTTTGGAGCAAAAATAAAGAAATTTCCCTTTTTTATGGTAAAAAGGTATGCATTCTTCTTATTTTCGGGCAAAAAGGCAGAAATTCCCCGTATTTTGTATCAAAATTGCAGAAATTCCCCTTATTTTGGAGCAAAGATAAAGAAATTTCCCTTTTTTATGGTAAAAAGGTATGCATTCTTCTTATTTTCGGGCAAAAAGGCAGAAATTCCCCGTATTTTGGAGCAAAATTGCAGAAATTCCCCTAATTGTGGGGCAAAAAGGCAGAAATTCCCTATATGTTGGGGCAAAAAGACAGAAATTCTCCTTATTTTGGGGCAAAACTCAGAAATTCCACTTATTTTGGGGCAAAATTCCAGAAATTTCCCTTATTTTGGGGCAAAATTGCAGAAATTTCACTTATTTTGGGGCAAAATTGCAGAAATTTCACTTATTTCAGAAAAAAATTCAGAAATTTTCCTATTTTGGTGCAAAAAGGCAGAAATTTCTTTTATTTTGGTACTAAATTGCAGAAATTTTTCTTATTTTGGGGCAAAAGGCAGAAATCTCCCATATTTAGGGGAAAAATGCAGAAATTCCTCTTATTTTGAGGTAAAAAGGCTGAAATTTCTCTTATTTGGGGGAAAAAAGCAAAAATTTCCCTTATTTTGAGGCAAAATTGCAGAAATTTCACTTATTTCATTGTAATAAGTCAGAAATTTTCCTTATTTTGGGGCAAAAAAGACAGAAATTCCCTTTGTTTTGGGGGAAAAACACAGAAATTCCACTTTTTTAGAGGCAAAAAAGCAGAAATTCCTTTCATTTTGGAGTAAAAATGAAGAAATTTCCCTTTTTTGTGGCAAAAGGTATACATTCCACTTATTTTTGGGCTAAAAAGCAGAAATTCCTTGTATTATGGAGCAAAATTGCAGAAATTCTCCTAATTGTGGGGCAAAAAAGCAGAAATTCCCTATATGTTAGGGCAAAAAGACAGAAATTCTCCTTATTTTGGGGCAAAACTCAGAAATTCCACTTATTTTGGGGCAAACTTCCAGAAATTTCCCTTATTTTTTGGCAAAATTGCAGAAATTTCACTTATTTTGGGGCAAAATTGCAGAAATTTCACTTATGTCAGGGAAAAAAGGCAGAAATTTTCCTTATTTTGGGGCAAAAAACCAGAAATTTCTTTTATTTTGTGGCAAAAATGCAGAAATTCCCCTTATTTTGAGGTAAAAAGGCTGAAATTTCCCTTATTTGGGGGCAAAAAGCAGAAATTTTCCTTATTTTGGGGCAAAATTGCAGAAATTTCACTTATTTCAGGGTAATAAGTCAGAAATTTACCTTATTTTGGGGCAAAAAAGACAGAAATTCCCTTTATTTTGGAGGAAAAGGACAGAAATTCCACTTATTTAGAGGCAAAAAAGCAGAAATTCCCATTATTTTGAAGCAAAAATGAAGAAATTTCGCTATTTTATGGCAAAAAGTTATGCATTCTTCTTATTTTCGGGCAAAAAGGCAGAAATTCCCCGTATTTTGGAGCAAAATTGCAGAAATTCCCCTTATTGTGTGGCAAAAAGGCAGAAATTCCCTATATGTTGGGGCAAAAAGACAGAAATACTCCTTATTTTGGGGCAAAACTCAGAAATTCCACTTATTTTGGGGCAAAATTCCAGAAATTTCCCTTACTTTGGGGAAAATTGCAGAAATTTTACTTATTTTGGGGCAAAATTGCAGAAATTACCCGTATTTTGGAGCAAAATTGCAGAAATTCCCCTAATTGTGGGGCAAAAATGCAGAAATTCCCTATATGTTGGGGCAAAAAGGCAAAAATTCCCAATATGTTGGGGCAAAAAGACAGAAATTCTCCTTATTTTAGGGCAAAATTCAGAAATTTCACTTATTTTTGGGCAAAATTGCAGAAATTTCACTTATTTCAGAAAAAAAGGAGAAATTTTCTTCTTTTGGGGCAAAAGGCAGAAATTCCCCTTATTTTAGGGCAAAATTGCAGAAATTTCCCTTATTTTGAAACAAAAAACAGAAATTCCCTTTATTTTGTAGCAAAATTGCAGAAAATACCTTTATTATGGGGGAAAATTGCAGATATTTCTTTTATTTTAAGGCAAAATTGCAGAAATTTCACTTATTTCAGAGAAAAGAAGCAAAAATTTATCTTATTTTAGGGCAAAATGCAGAAATTCCCATTATTTTGGGGCACAATAGCAGAAATTCACCTTATTTTGGGGTAAAATTGCAGACATTTCACATATTTCAGGGCAAAAAGGCAGAAATTCCCCTTTTTTGGAGCAAAAAGGCTGAAATTCCCCTTATTTTCTATAAAATTGCAGAAATTCCCCTTGTTTGGGGGCAAAAAGGCAGAAAATCTTCTTAATTTTGGGCAAAAAGGCAGAAATTCCCCGTATTTTGGAGAAAAATTGCAGAAATTCCCCTAATATTGGGGCAAAAAGGCAGAAATTCCCTTTATTTTGGGGCAAAAATACAGAAATTCTCCTTATTTCGGGACAAAAATCAAAAATTTCCTTTATTTTGAGGCAAAATTTTAGAAATTTCTTTTATTTTGGTACAGAATTGCAGAAATTTTTCTTATTTGGTGACAAAAAGGCAGAAAATTCCCATATTTTGGAACAGAAATGCAGAAATTGCCCTTATTTTGAGGTAAAAAGGCTGAAATTCCCTTTATTTTGGAGAAAAAAGGAAGAAATTTCATTTATTTTGGGGCAAAATTGCAGAAATTTCACTTATTTCAGAAAATAAAGGAGAAATTTTCTTATTTTGGGGCAAAATGCAGAAATTTCTTTTATTTTGGTACAAAATTGCAGAAATTTTTCTTATTTTGGGGCAAAAAATTCATAAATTTTCCATATTTTGGGGCAAAAATGCAAAAATTCCCCTTATTTTGAGGTAAAAAGGCTGAAATTCCCCTTATTTGGGGGCAAAAAGGCAGAAATTTTCCTTATTTTGGGGCAAAATTGCAGAAATTTCACTTATTTCAGGGTAATAAGTCAGAAATTTTCCTTATTTTGGGGCAAAAAAGACAGAAATTCCCTTTGTTTTGGGGGAAAAAGACAGAAATTCCACTTATTTAGAGGCAAAAAAGCAGAAATTCCACTTATTTTGGAGTAAAAATTAAGAGATTTCCCTTTTTTATGGCAAAAAGGTATGCATTCTTTTTATTTTCGGACAAAAAGGCAGAAATTCCCCGTATTTTGGAGCAAAATTGCAGAAATTTCACTTATTTCAGAATAAAAATGAGAAATTTTCTTATTTTGGGGCAAAAGGCAGAAATTCCCCTTATTTTATGGCAAAATTGCAGAAATTGCCTTTATTTGGGGACAAAAAACAGAAATTCCCTTTATTTTGGGGCAAAATTGCAGAATATTTTTTTATTATGGGAAAAAATTGAAGATATTTCTTTTATTTTAAGGCAAAATTGCAGAAATTTCACTTATTTCAGAGAAAAAAACAAAAATCTTTCTTATTTTTGGCAAAATGCAGAAATTCCCATTATTTTGGGGCAAAAAGGCAGAAATTCACCTTATTTTGGGGTAAAATTGAAGACATGTCACATATTTCAGGGCATAAAGGCAGAAATTGCCCTTATTTGGGGGCAAAAAGGCAGAAATTCCCCTTATTTTGGGATAAAATTGCAGAAATTACCCTTGTTTGGGGGCAAAAAGGCAGAAAATCCCCTTAATTTCAGGCAAAAAGCCAGAAATTCCCTGTATTTTGGAGCAAAATTGCAGAAATTCTCCTAATATTGGGGCAAAATGCAGAAATTCCCTTTATTTGGGGCAAATTGGCAGAAGTTCCCCTTATTTTCAGGAAAAGAGGCAGAAATTCCCATTATTTTGAAGCAAAATTGCAGAAACTCCCCTAATTTTGGGGCAAAAAGTCAGAAATTCCCTTTATTTTGGGGCAAAAATACAGAAATTCTCCTTATATCTGGGCAAAAATCAGAAATTTCCCTTATTTTGGAGCAAAATTTTAGAAATTTCTTTTATTTTGGTACAGAATTGGAGAAATTTTTCTTATTCTGTGGCAAAAAGGCAGAAATTTCTTTTATTTTGGTGCAAAATTGCAGAAATTTTTCTAATTTTGGGGCAAAAAGGCATAAATTTCCCATATTTTGGGGCAAAAATGTAGAAATTTTCTTTATTTTGAGGTAAAAAGGCTGAAATTTCCCTTATTTGGGGGCAAAAAGGCAGAAATTTCTCTTATTTTGGGACAAAATTGCAGAAATTTCACTTATTTCAGAAAAAAAGGAAAAATTTTCTTATTTGGGGGCAAAAAGGCAGAAATTTCTTTTATTTTGGTGCAAAATTACAGAAATTTTCTTTATTTTGGGGCAAAAAAGACAGAAATTCCCTTTGTTTTGGGGGAAAAAGACAGAAATTCCACTTATTTAGAGGCAAAAAAGCAGAAATTCCCCTTATTTTGGAGCAAAAATGAAGAAATTTCCCTTTTTCATGGCAAAAAGGTATGCATTCTTCTTATTTTCGGGCAAAAAGGCAGAAATTCCCTATATGTTGGAGCAAAAAGACAGAAATTCTCTTTATTTTGGGGCAAAACTCAGATATTCCACATATTTTGGGGCAAAATTCCATAAATTTCCCTTATTTTGGGGCAAAATTGCAGAAATATCACTTATTTTAAGGCAAAATTGGAGAAATTTCACTTATTTCAGAAGAAAAAAGCAGAAATTTTCTTGTTTTGGGGCAAAAAGGGAGAAATTTCTTTTATTTTTGTACAAAATTGCAGAAATTTTTCTTATTTTGGGGCAAGAAGGCAGAAATTTCCTATATTTTGGGGCAAAAATTCAGAAATTCCCCTTATTTTTAGGTAAAAAGGCTGAAATTCTCTTTATTTGGGAGCAAAAAGGCAGAAATTGCCCTGATTTTGTGGCAAAATTCCAGAAATTTCACTTATTTTAGGGTAATAAGTCAAAAATTTTTTATTTTGGGGCAAAAAGGCAGAAATTTCTTTTATTTTGGTACAAAATTACAGAAATTTTTCTTATTTTGGGGCAAAAAAGAAGAAATTTCCCTTATTTTGGGGCAAAATTGCAGAAATTTCTTTTATTTTGGTACAAAATTGCAGAAATTTCCCTTATTTTGGGGCAAAATGGCAGAAGTTTTTCTTATTTTGGGGCAAAATTGCAGAAATTTCACTTATTTCAAGGTAATAAGTCAGAAATTTTCCTTATTTTGGGGCAAAAAAACAGAAATTCCTTGTTTTGGGGGAAAAAGACAGAAATTCCACTTATTTAGAGGCAAAAAAGCAGAAATTCCCCATATTTTGGAGCAAAATTGCAGAAATTCCCCTAATTGTGGGGCAAAAAGGCAGAAATTCCCTATATGTTAGGGCAAAACGACAGAAATTCTCCTCATTTGGGGGCAAAATTCAGAAATTCCATTTATTTTGGGGCAAAATTCCCAAAATTCCCCTTATTTTGGGGCAAAATTTGAGAAATTTCAATTATTTTGGGGCAAAATTGCAGAAATTTCACTTTTTTCAGGGAAAAAAGGCCGAAATTTTCCGTTTTTAGGGGCAAAAATGCAGAAATTCCTAATATTTTGAGGCAAAAATGCAGAAATTCCATTTATTTAGAGGCAAAAAAGCAGAAATTCCCCTTACTTTGGAGCAAAATTGCAGAAATTTCCCTTTTTATAGCCAAAAGGTATGCATTCTTCTTATTTTCAGGCAAAAAGGCAGAAATTCCCCGTATTTTGGAGTAAAATTGCAGAAATTCCCTATATGTTGGGGCAAAAAGACAGAAATTCTCCTTATTTTGGGGCAAAACTCAGAAATTCCACTTATTTTGGAACAAAATTTCAGAAATTTCCCTTATTTTTGGCCAAAATTGCAGAAATTTCACTTATTTTGGGGCAAAATTGCAGAAATTTCACTTATTTCAGAGAAAAAAAGCAGAAATTTTCTTATTTTGGGGCAAAAAGGCAGAAATTTCCCATATTTTGAGGCAAAAATGCAGAAATTCCCCTTATTTTGAGGTAAAAAGGCTGAAATTCCCCTTATTTTGGGGCAAAAAGGCAGAAATTTCCCATATTTTGGGGCAAAATTGCAGAAATTTCACTTATTTCAGGGTACTAAGTCAGAAATTTTTCTTACTTTGGGGCAAAAAAGACAGAAATTCCCTTTGTTTTCAGGGAAAAAGACAGAAATTCCACTTATTTAGAGGCAAAAATGCAGAAATTCCCCTTATTTTGAAGCAAAAATGAAGATATTTCTATTTCTTATGGCAAAAAGGTATGCATTCTTCTTATTTTCGGGCAAAAAGGCAGAAATTCCCCGTATTTTGGAGCAATATTGCAGAAATTCCCCTAATTGTGGGGCAAGAAGGGGGAAATTCCCTATATGTTGGGGCAAAAAGACAGAAATTCTCCTTATTTTGGGGCAAAACTCAGAAATTCCACTTATTTTGGGGAAAAATTCCAGAAATTTCCCTTATTTTGGGGCAAAATTGCAGAAATTTCACTTATTTTGGGGCGAAATTGCAGAAATTTCACTTTTTTCATGGAAAAAAAGGCAGAAATTTTCCTTATTTTGGGGCAAAAAGGCAGAAATTCCTAATATTTTCTGGCAAAAATTCAGAAATTCCTCTTATTTTGAGGTAAAAAGGCTGAAATTCCCCTTATTTGGGGGCAAAAAGGCAGAAATTTCCCTTATTTTGGGGCAAAATTGCAGAAATTTCACTTATTTCAGGGTAATAAGTCAGAAATTTTCCTTATTTTGGGGCAAAAAAGACAGAAATTCCCTTTGTTTTGGGATAAAAAGACAGAAATTCCACTTATTTAGAGGCAAAAAAGCAGAAATTCCACTTATTTTGGAGTAAAAATTAAGAGATTTCCCTTTTTTATTGCAAAAAGGTATGCATTCTTTTTATTTTCGGACAAAAAGGCAGAAATTCCCCGTATTTTGGAGCAAAATTGCAGAAATTTCATTTATATCAGAATAAAAATGAGAAATTTTCTTATTTTGGGGCAAAAGGCAGAAATTCCCCTTATTTTATGGCAAAATTGCAAAAATTGCCTTTATTTGGGGACACAAAACAGAAATTCCCTTTATTTTGGGGCAAAATTGCAGAAAATTTTTTTATTATGGGAAAAAATTGAAGATATTTCTTTTATTTTAAGGCAAAATTGCAGAAATTTCACTTATTTCAGAGAAAAAAACAAAAATCTTTCTTATTTTTGGCAAAATGCAGAAATTCCCATTATTTTGGGGCAAAAAGGCAGAAATTCACCTTATTTTGGGGTAAAATTGAAGACATGTCACATATTTCAGGGCATAAAGGCAGAAATTGCCCTTATTTGGGGGCAAAAAGGCAGAAATTCCCCTTATTTTGGGATAAAATTGCAGAAATTACCCTTGTTTGGGGGCAAAAAGGCAGAAAATCCCCTTAATTTCGGGCAAAAAGGCAGAAATTCCCTGTATTTTGGAGCAAAATTGCAGAAATTCTCCTAATATTGGGGCAAAATGCAGAAATTCCCTTTATTTGGGGCAAATTGGCAGAAGTTCCCCTTATTTTCAGGAAAAGAGGCAGAAATTCCCATTATTTTGAAGCAAAATTGCAGAAACTCCCCTAATTTTGGGGCAAAAAGGCAGAAATTCCCTTTATTTTGGGGCAAAAATACAGAAATTCTCCTTATATCTGGGCAAAAATCAGAAATTTCCCTTATTTTGGAGCAAAATTTTAGAAATTTCTTTTATTTTGGTACAGAATTGGAGAAATTTTTCTTATTCTGTGGCAAAAAGGCAGAAATTTCTTTTATTTTGGTGCAAAATTGCAGAAATTTTTCTTATTTTGGGGCAAAAAGGCAGAAATTTCCCATATTTTGGGGCAAAAATGTAGAAATTTTCTTTATTTTGAGGTAAAAAGGCTGAAATTTCCCTTATTTGGGGGCAAAAAGGCAGAAATTTCTCTTATTTTGGGGCAAAATTGCAGAAATTTCACTTATTTCAGAAAAAAAGGAAAAATTTTCTTATTTGGGGGCAAAAAGGCAGAAATTTCTTTTATTTTGGTGCAAAATTACAGAAATTTTTTTTATTTTGGGGCAAAAAAGACAGAAATTCCCTTTGTTTTGGGGGAAAAAGACAGAAATTCCACTTATTTAGAGGCAAAAAAGCAGAAATTCCCCTTATTTTGGAGCAAAAATGAAGAAATTTCCCTTTTTCATGGCAAAAAGGTATGCATTCTTCTTATTTTCGGGCAAAAAGGCAGAAATTCCCTATATGTTGGGGCAAAAAGACAGAAATTCTCCTTATTTTGGGGCAAAACTCAGATATTCCACATATTTTGGGGCAAAATTCCATAAATTTCCCTTATTTTGGGGCAAAATTGCAGAAATATCACTTATTTTAAGGCAAAATTGGAGAAATTTCACTTATTTCAGAAGAAAAAAGCAGAAATTTTCTTGTTTTGGGGCAAAAAGGGAGAAATTTCTTTTATTTTTGTACAAAATTGCAGAAATTTTTCTTATTTTGGGGCAAGAAGGCAGAAATTTCCTATATTTTGGGGCAAAAATTCCGAAATTCCCCATATTTTTAGGTAAAAAGGCTGAAATTCTCTTTATTTGGGAGCAAAAAGGCAGAAATTGCCCTGATTTTGTGGCAAAATTCCAGAAATTTCACTTATTTTAGGGTAATAAGTCAGAAATTTTTTATTTTGGGGCAAAAAGGCAGAAATTTCTTTTATTTTGGTACAAAATTGCAGAAATTTCCCTTATTTTGGGGCAAAATGGCAGAAGTTTTCCTTATTTTGGGGCAAAATTGCAGAAATTTCACTTATTTCAAGGTAATAAGTCAGAAATTTTCCTTATTTTGGGGCAAAAAAACAGAAATTCCTTGTTTTGGGGGAAAAAGACAGAAATTCCACTTATTTAGAGGCAAAAAAGCAGAAATTCCCCATATTTTGGAGCAAAATTGCAGAAATTCCCCTAATTGTGGGGCAAAAAGGCAGAAATTCCCTATATGTTAGGGCAAAACGACAGAAATTCTCCTCATTTGGGGGCAAAATTCAGAAATTCCATTTATTTTGGGGCAAAATTCCCAAAATTCCCCTTATTTTGGGGCAAAATTTGAGAAATTTCAATTATTTTGGGGCAAAATTGCAGAAATTTCACTTTTTTCAGGGAAAAAAGGCCGAAATTTTCCGTTTTTAGGGGCAAAAAGGCAGAAATTCCTAATATTTTGAGGCAAAAATGCAGAAATTCCATTTATTTAGAGGCAAAAAAGCAGAAATTCCCCTTACTTTGGAGCAAAATTGCAGAAATTTCCCTTTTTATAGCCAAAAGGTATGCATTCTTCTTATTTTCAGGCAAAAAGGCAGAAATTCCCCGTATTTTGGAGTAAAATTGCAGAAATTCCCTATATGTTGGGGCAAAAAGACAGAAATTCTCCTTATTTTGGGGCAAAACTCAGAAATTCCACTTATTTTGGAACAAAATTTCAGAAATTTCCCTTATTTTTGGCCAAAATTGCAGAAATTTCACTTATTTTGGGGCAAAATTGCAGAAATTTCACTTATTTCAGAGAAAAAAAGCAGAAATTTTCTTATTTTGGGGCAAAAAGGCAGAAATTTCCCATATTTTGAGGCAAAAATGCAGAAATTCCCCTTATTTTGAGGTAAAAAGGCTGAAATTCCCCTTATTTGGGGGCAAAAAGGCAGAAATTTCCCATATTTTGGGGCAAAATTGCAGAAATTTCACTTATTTCAGGGTACTAAGTCAGAAATTTTTCTTACTTTGGGGCAAAAAAGACAGAAATTCCCTTTGTTTTCAGGGAAAAAGACAGAAATTCCACTTATTTAGAGGCAAAAATGCAGAAATTCCCCTTATTTTGAAGCAAAAATGAAGAAATTTCTATTTCTTATGGCAAAAAGGTATGCATTCTTCTTATTTTCGGGCAAAAAGGCAGAAATTCTTTGTATTTTGGAGCAAGATTGCAGAAATTCCCCTAATTGTGGGGCAAAAAGGCAGAAATCCCCTATATGTTGGGGCAAAAAGAAAGAAATTCTCCTTATTTTGGGGCAAAACTCAGAAATTCCACTTATTTTGGGGCAAAATTTCAGAAATTTCCCTTATTTTGGAGCAAAATTGCAGAAATTTCACTTATTTCAAAGAAAAAAAGCACAAATTTTCTTATTTTGGGGCAAAAAGGCAGAAATTTCATTTATTTTGGTACAAAATTGCGGAAATTTTTCTTAATTTGGGCAAAAATGCAGAAATTTCCCATATTTTTCGACAAAAATGCAGAAATTCCCCTTATTTTGAGGTAAAAAGGCTGAAATTCCCCTTATTTTGGGGCAAAATTTAGAAATTTCCCTTATTTTAAAGGAAAAAGACAGAAATTCCGTTTATTTTTTTGGAAAAGTCAGAAATTGCACTTATTTTGAGTCAAAAAGGCGGAAAATCCCCTTATTTTGGGGTAAAAAATGAAGAAATTAACCTTTTTTATGTCAAAAAGGTATACATTCTTTTTATTTTCGAGCAAAATTGTGGAAATTCCCCTAATTATGGGGAAAAAAGGCAGAAATTCCCCGTAATTTGGAACAAAATTGCAGAAATTCCCCTAATTTTGGGGCAAAAACGCAGAACGTCCCTTTATTTTGGGGTAAAACTGCAGAAATTTCACTTATTTCGCGGCAAAATGGCAGAAATTCCCTTTATTTTTGGAGAAAAAGGCAGAAAATCCCCGTATTTTAGAGCAAAATTGCAGAAATTTACCTAATTTTGGGGTAAAACATGCAGTAATTTTCTTTATTTTGGGGCAAAAAGGCAGAAATTCCCCTTATTTTGGGGCAAAAATCAAAAATATCCCTTATTTTGGGGCAAAATTTTAGAAATTTCTTTTATTTTGGTACAGAATTGCAGAAATTTTTCTTATTTTGTGGCAAAAAGGAAGAAATTTCCCATATTTTGGAACAAAAATGCAGAAATTCCCCTTATTTTGAGGTAAAAAGGCTGAAATTCCTCTTATTTCGGGGCAAAAAGGCAGAAATTTCCCTTATTTTGGGGCAAAATTGCAGAAATTTCACTTATTTCAGGGTAATAAGTCAGAAATTTTCCTTACTTTGGGGCCAAAAGGACAAAAATTCCCTTTGTTTTGGGGGAAAAAGACAGAAATTCCACTTATTTAGAGGCAAAAAAGCAGAAATTTCTCTTATTTTGGAGCAAAAATGAAGAAATTTCCCTTTTTTATGGCAAAAAGTTATGCATTCTTCTTATTTTCGGGCAAAAAGACAGAAATTCCCCGTATTTTGGAGCAAAATTGCAGAAATTCCCCTAATTGTGGGGCAAAAAGGCAGAAATTCCCTATATGTTGGGGCAAAAAGACAGAAATTCTCATTATTTTGGGGCAAAACTCAGAAATTCCACTTATTTTGGCGCAAAATTCCAGAAATTTCCCTTATTTTGAGGCAAAATTGCAGAAATTTCACTTATTTTGGGTCAAAATTGCAAAAATTTCACTTATGTCAGAAAAAAAAGCAGAAATTTTCTTATTTTGGTGCAAAAAGGCAGAAATTTCTAATATTTTGGTACAAAATTGCAGAAATTTTTCTTATTTTAGGGCAAAAAGGCAGAAATCTTCCATATTTTGGGGCAAAAATGCAGAAATTCCTCTTATTTTTAGGTAAAAAGGCTGAAATTCCCCTTATTTGGGGGCAAAAATTTCCCTTATTTTGAGGCAAAATTGCAGAAATTTCACTTATTTCAGAGAACAAAAGCAGAAATTTTCTTATTTTGGGGCAAAAAGGCAGAAATTTCTTTTATTTTGGTACAAAATTGCAGAAATGTTTCTTATTTTGGGGCAAAAAGGCAGAAATCTCCCATATTTTGGGGCAAAAAAGCAGAAATTTCCCTTATTTTGAGGTAAAAACGCTGAAATTCCCCTTATTTGGGGGCAAAAAGGCAGAAATTTCCCTTATTTTGGGGCAAAATTGCAGAAATTTCACTTATTTCAGGGTAATAAGTCAGAAATTTTCCTTATTTTGGGGCAAAAAAGACAGAAATTCCCTTTGTTTTGGGATAAAAAGACAGAAATTCCACTTATTTAGAGGCAAAAAAGCAGAAATTCCACTTATTTTGGAGTAAAAATTAAGAGATTTCCCTTTTTTATTGCAAAAAGGTATGCATTCTTTTTATTTTCGGACAAAAAGGCAGAAATTCCCCGTATTTTGGAGCAAAATTGCAGAAATTTCATTTATATCAGAATAAAAATGAGAAATTTTCTTATTTTGGGGCAAAAGGCAGAAATTCCCCTTATTTTATGGCAAAATTGCAAAAATTGCCTTTATTTGGGGACACAAAACAGAAATTCCCTTTATTTTGGGGCAAAATTGCAGAAAATTTTTTTATTATGGGAAAAAATTGAAGATATTTCTTTTATTTTAAGGCAAAATTGCAGAAATTTCACTTATTTCAGAGAAAAAAACAAAAATCTTTCTTATTTTTGGCGAAATGCAGAAATTCCCATTATTTTGGGGCAAAAAGGCCGAAATTCACCTTATTTTGGGGTAAAATTGAAGACATGTCACATATTTCAGGGCATAAAGGCAGAAATAGCCCTTATTTGGGGGCAAAAAGGCAGAAATTCCCCTTATTTTGGGATAAAATTGCAGAAATTACCCTTGTTTGGGGGCAAAAAGGCAGAAAATCCCCTTAATTTCGGGCAAAAAGGCAGAAATTCCCTGTATTTTGGAGCAAAATTGCAGAAATTCTCCTAATATTGGGGCAAAAATGCAGAAATTCCCTTTATTTGGGGCAAATTGGCAGAAGTTCCCCTTATTTTCAGGAAAAGAGGCAGAAATTCCCATTATTTTGAAGCAAAATTGCAGAAACTCCCCTAATTTTGGGGCAAAAAGGCAGAAATTCCCTTTATTTTGGGGCAAAAATACAGAAATTCTCCTTATATCTGGGCAAAAATCAGAAATTTCCCTTATTTTGGAGCAAAATTTTAGAAATTTCTTTTATTTTGGTACAGAATTGGAGAAATTTTTCTTATTCTGTGGCAAAAGGCAGAAATTTCTTTTATTTTGGTGCAAAATTGCAGAAATTTTTCTTATTTTGGGGCAAAAAGGCAAAAATTTCCCATATTTTGGGGCAAAAATGTAGAAATTTTCTTTATTTTGAGGTAAAAAGGCTGAAATTTCCCTTATTTGGGGGCAAAAAGAGAGAAATTTCTCTTATTTTGGGGCAAAATTGCAGAAATTTCACTTATTTCAGAAAAAAAGGAAAAATTTTCTTATTTGGGGGCAAAAAGGCAGAAATTTCTTTTATTTTGGTGCAAAATTACAGAAATTTTCTTTATTTTGGGGCAAAAAAGACAGAAATTCCCTTTGTTTTGGGGGAAAAAGACAGAAATTCCACTTATTTAGAGGCAAAAAAGCAGAAATTCCCCTTATTTTGGAGCAAAAATGAAGAAATTTCCCTTTTTCATGGCAAAAAGGTATGCATTCTTCTTATTTTCGGGCAAAAAGGCAGAAATTCCCTATATGTTGGGGCAAAAAGACAGAAATTCTCCTTATTTTGGGGCAAAACTCAGATATTCCACATATTTTGGGGCAAAATTCCATAAATTTCCCTTATTTTGGGGCAAAATTGCAGAAATATCACTTATTTTAAGGCAAAATTGGAGAAATTTCACTTATTTCAGAAGAAAAAAGCAGAAATTTTCTTGTTTTGGGGCAAAAAGGGAGAAATTTCTTTTATTTTTGTACAAAATTGCAGAAATTTTTCTTATTTTGGGGCAAGAAGGCAGAAATTTCCTATATTTTGGGGCAAAAATTCCGAAATTCCCCATATTTTTAGGTAAAAAGGCTGAAATTCTCTTTATTTGGGAGCAAAAAGGCAGAAATTGCCCTGATTTTGTGGCAAAATTCCAGAAATTTCACTTATTTTAGGGTAATAAGTCAGAAATTTTTTATTTTGGGGCAAAAAGGCAGAAATTTCTTTTATTTTGGTACAAAATTGCAGAAATTTCCCTTATTTTGGGGCAAAATGGCAGAAGTTTTCCTTATTTTGGGGCAAAATTGCAGAAATTTCACTTATTTCAAGGTAATAAGTCAGAAATTTTCCTTATTTTGGGGCAAAAAAACAGAAATTCCTTGTTTTGGGGGAAAAAGACAGAAATTCCACTTATTTAGAGGCAAAAAGGCAGAAATTCCCCATATTTTGGAGCAAAATTGCAGAAATTCCCCTAATTGTGGGGCAAAAAGGCAGAAATTCCCTATATGTTAGGGCAAAACGACAGAAATTCTCCTCATTTGGGGGCAAAATTCAGAAATTCCATTTATTTTGGGGCAAAATTCCCAAAATTCCCCTTATTTTGGGGCAAAATTTGAGAAATTTCAATTATTTTGGGGCAAAATTGCAGAAATTTCACTTTTTTCAGGGAAAAAAGGCCGAAATTTTCCGTTTTTAGGGGCAAAAAGGCAGAAATTCCTAATATTTTGAGGCAAAAATGCAGAAATTCCATTTATTTAGAGGCAAAAAAGCAGAAATTCCCCTTACTTTGGAGCAAAATTGCAGAAATTTCCCTTTTTATAGCCAAAAGGTATGCATTCTTCTTATTTTCAGGCAAAAAGGCAGAAATTCCCCGTATTTTGGAGTAAAATTGCAGAAATTCCCTATATGTTGGGGCAAAAAGACAGAAATTCTCCTTATTTTGGGGCAAAACTCAGAAATTCCACTTATTTTGGAACAAAATTTCAGAAATTTCCCTTATTTTTGGCCAAAATTGCAGAAATTTCACTTATTTTGGGGCAAAATTGCAGAAATTTCACTTATTTCAGAGAAAAAAAGCAGAAATTTTCTTATTTTGGGGCAAAAAGGCAGAAATTTCCCATATTTTGAGGCAAAAATGCAGAAATTCCCCTTATTTTGAGGTAAAAAGGCTGAAATTCCCCTTATTTGGGGGCAAAAAGGCAGAAATTTCCCATATTTTGGGGCAAAATTGCAGAAATTTCACTTATTTCAGGGTACTAAGTCAGAAATTTTTCTTACTTTGGGGCAAAAAAGACAGAAATTCCCTTTGTTTTCAGGGAAAAAGACAGAAATTCCACTTATTTAGAGGCAAAAATGCAGAAATTCCCCTTATTTTGAAGCAAAAATGAAGAAATTTCTATTTCTTATGGCAAAAAGGTATGCATTCTTCTTATTTTCGGGCAAAAAGGCAGAAATTCTTTGTATTTTGGAGCAAGATTGCAGAAATTCCCCTAATTGTGGGGCAAAAAGGCAGAAATCCCCTATATGTTGGGGCAAAAAGAAAGAAATTCTCCTTATTTTGGGGCAAAACTCAGAAATTCCACTTATTTTGGGGCAAAATTTCAGAAATTTCCCTTATTTTGGAGCAAAATTGCAGAAATTTCACTTATTTCAAAGAAAAAAAGCACAAATTTTCTTATTTTGGGGCAAAAAGGCAGAAATTTCATTTATTTTGGTACAAAATTGCGGAAATTTTTCTTAATTTGGGCAAAAATGCAGAAATTTCCCATATTTTTCGACAAAAATGCAGAAATTCCCCTTATTTTGAGGTAAAAAGGCTGAAATTCCCCTTATTTTGGGGCAAAATTTAGAAATTCCCCTTATTTTAAAGGAAAAAGACAGAAATTCCGTTTATTTTTTTGGAAAAGTCAGAAATTGCACTTATTTTGAGTCAAAAAGGCGGAAAATCCCCTTATTTTGGGGTAAAAAATGAAGAAATTAACCTTTTTTATGGCAAAAAGGTATACATTCTTTTTATTTTCGAGCAAAATTGTGGAAATTCCCCTAATTATGGGGAAAAAAGGCAGAAATTCCCCGTAATTTGGAACAAAACTGCAGAAATTCCCCTAATTTTGGGGCAAAAACGCAGAACGTCCCTTTATTTTGGGGTAAAACTGCAGAAATTTCACTTATTTCGCGGCAAAATTGCAGAAATTCCCTTTATTTTCGGAGAAAAAGGCAGAAAATCCCCGTATTTTAGAGCAAAATTGCAGAAATTTACCTAATTTTGGGGTAAAACATGCAGTAATTTTCTTT
Source organism: Micromys minutus (assembly GCF_963924665.1). Classification (NCBI taxonomy): domain Eukaryota; kingdom Metazoa; phylum Chordata; class Mammalia; order Rodentia; family Muridae; genus Micromys; species Micromys minutus. The sequence goes on along the minus strand of NW_027667729.1, from coordinate 749,151 downwards.
ATTTTGGGGCAAAAAGGCAGAAATTCCCCTTATTTTGGGGCAAAAATCAAAAATATCCCTTATTTTGGGGCAAAATTTTAGAAATTTCTTTTATTTTGGTACAGAATTGCAGAAATTTTTCTTATTTTGTGGCAAAAAGGAAGAAATTTCCCATATTTTGGAACAAAAATGCAGAAATTCCCCTTATTTTGAGGTAAAAAGGCTGAAATTCCTCTTATTTCGGGGCAAAAAGGCAGAAATTTCCCTTATTTTGGGGCAAAATTGCAGAAATTTCACTTATTTCAGGGTAATAAGTCAGAAATTTTCCTTACTTTGGGGCCAAAAGGACAAAAATTCCCTTTGTTTTGGGGGAAAAAGACAGAAATTCCACTTATTTAGAGGCAAAAAAGCAGAAATTTCTCTTATTTTGGAGCAAAAATGAAGAAATTTCCCTTTTTTATGGCAAAAAGTTATGCATTCTTCTATTTTTCGGGCAAAAAGACAGAAATTCCCCGTATTTTGGAGCAAAATTGCAGAAATTCCCCTAATTGTGGGGCAAAAAGGCAGAAATTCCCTATATGTTGGGGCAAAAAGACAGAAATTCTCATTATTTTGGGGCAAAACTCAGAAATTCCACTTATTTTGGCGCAAAATTCCAGAAATTTCCCTTATTTTGAGGCAAAATTGCAGAAATTTCACTTATTTTGGGTCAAAATTGCAAAAATTTCACTTATGTCAGAAAAAAAAGCAGAAATTTTCTTATTTTGGTGCAAAAAGGCAGAAATTTCTAATATTTTGGTACAAAATTGCAGAAATTTTTCTTATTTTAGGGCAAAAAGGCAGAAATCTTCCATATTTTGGGGCAAAAATGCAGAAATTCCTCTTATTTTTAGGTAAAAAGGCTGAAATTCCCCTTATTTGGGGGCAAAAATTTCCCTTATTTTGAGGCAAAATTGCAGAAATTTCACTTATTTCAGAGAACAAAAGCAGAAATTTTCTTATTTTGGGGCAAAAAGGCAGAAATTTCTTTTATTTTGGTACAAAATTGCAGAAATGTTTCTTATTTTGGGGCAAAAAGGCAGAAATCTCCCATATTTTGGGGCAAAAAAGCAGAAATTTCCCTTATTTTGAGGTAAAAACGCTGAAATTCCCCTTATTTGGGGGCAAAAAGGCAGAAATTTCCCTTATTTTGGGGCAAAATTGCAGAAATTTCACTTATTTCAGGGTAATAAGTCAGAAATTTTCCTTATTTTGGGGCAAAAAAGACAGAAATTCCCTTTGTTTTGGGATAAAAAGACAGAAATTCCACTTATTTAGAGGCAAAAAAGCAGAAATTCCACTTATTTTGGAGTAAAAATTAAGAGATTTCCCTTTTTTATTGCAAAAAGGTATGCATTCTTTTTATTTTCGGACAAAAAGGCAGAAATTCCCCGTATTTTGGAGCAAAATTGCAGAAATTTCATTTATATCAGAATAAAAATGAGAAATTTTCTTATTTTGGGGCAAAAGGCAGAAATTCCCTTTATTTTATGGCAAAATTGCAAAAATTGCCTTTATTTGGGGACACAAAACAGAAATTCCCTTTATTTTGGGGCAAAATTGCAGAAAATTTTTTTATTATGGGAAAAAATTGAAGATATTTCTTTTATTTTAAGGCAAAATTGCAGAAATTTCACTTATTTCAGAGAAAAAAACAAAAATCTTTCTTATTTTTGGCAAAATGCAGAAATTCCCATTATTTTGGGGCAAAAAGGCAGAAATTCACCTTATTTTGGGGTAAAATTGAAGACATGTCACATATTTCAGGGCATAAAGGCAGAAATTGCCCTTATTTGGGGGCAAAAAGGCAGAAATTCCCCTTATTTTGGGATAAAATTGCAGAAATTACCCTTGTTTGGGGGCAAAAAGGCAGAAAATCCCCTTAATTTCGGGCAAAAAGGCAGAAATTCCCTGTATTTTGGAGCAAAATTGCAGAAATTCTCCTAATATTGGGGCAAAAATGCAGAAATTCCCTTTATTTGGGGCAAATTGGCAGAAGTTCCCCTTATTTTCAGGAAAAGAGGCAGAAATTCCCATTATTTTGAAGCAAAATTGCAGAAACTCCCCTAATTTTGGGGCAAAAAGGCAGAAATTCCCTTTATTTTGGGGCAAAAATACAGAAATTCTCCTTATATCTGGGCAAAAATCAGAAATTTCCCTTATTTTGGAGCAAAATTTTAGAAATTTCTTTTATTTTGGTACAGAATTGGAGAAATTTTTCTTATTCTGTGGCAAAAAGGCAGAAATTTCTTTTATTTTGGTGCAAAATTGCAGAAATTTTTCTTACTTTGGGGCAAAAAGGCATAAATTTCCCATATTTTGGGGCAAAAATATAGAAATTTTCTTTATTTTGAGGTAAAAAGGCTGAAATTTCCCTTATTTGGGGGCAAAAAGGCAGAAATTTCTCTTATTTTGGGGCAAAATTGCAGAAATTTCACTTATTTCAGAAAAAAAGGAAAAATTTTCTTATTTGGGGGCAAAAAGGCAGAAATTTCTTTTATTTTGGTGCAAAATTACAGAAATTTTCTTTATTTTGGGGCAAAAAAGACAGAAATTCCCTTTGTTTTGGGGGAAAAAGTCAGAAATTCCACTTATTTAGAGGCAAAAAAGCAGAAATTCCCCTTATTTTGGAGCAAAAATGAAGAAATTTCCCTTTTTCATGGCAAAAAGGTATGCATTCTTCTTATTTTCGGGCAAAAAGGCAGAAATTCCCTATATGTTGGGGCAAAAAGACAGAAATTCTCCTTATTTTGGGGCAAAACTCAGATATTCCACATATTTTGGGGCAAAATTCCATAAATTTCCCTTATTTTGGGGCAAAATTGCAGAAATATCACTTATTTTAAGGCAAAATTGGAGAAATTTCACTTATTTCAGAAGAAAAAAGCAGAAATTTTCTTGTTTTGGGGCAAAAAGGGAGAAATTTCTTTTATTTTTGTACAAAATTGCAGAAATTTTTCTTATTTTGGGGCAAGAAGGCAGAAATTTCCTATATTTTGGGGCAAAAATTCAGAAATTCCCCTTATTTTTAGGTAAAAAGGCTGAAATTCTCTTTATTTGGGAGCAAAAAGGCAGAAATTGCCCTGATTTTGTGGCAAAATTCCAGAAATTTCACTTATTTTAGGGTAATAAGTCAGAAATTTTTTATTTTGGGGCAAAAAGGCAGAAATTTCTTGTATTTTGGTACAAAGTTACAGAAATTTTTCTTATTTTGGGGCAAAAAAGAAGAAATTTCCCTTATTTTGGGGCAAAATTGCAGAAATTTCACTTATTTTGATGTAAAATGGCTGAAATTCCCCTTATTTTGGGGCAAAATGGCAGAAGTTTTCCTTATTTTGGGGCAAAATTGCAGAAATTTCACTTATTTCAAGGTAATAAGTCAGAAATTTTCCTTATTTTGGGGCAAAAAAAACAGAAATTCCTTGTTTTGGGGGAAAAAGACAGAAATTCCACTTATTTAGAGGCAAAAAAGCAGAAATTCCCCATATTTTGGAGCAAAATTGCAGAAATTCCCCTAATTGTGGGGCAAAAAGGCAGAAATTCCCTATATGTTAGGGCAAAACGACAGAAATTCTCCTCATTTGGGGGCAAAATTCAGAAATTCCATTTATTTTGGGGCAAAATTCCCAAAATTCCCCTTATTTTGGGGCAAAATTGCAGAAATTTCAATTATTTTGGGGCAAAATTGCAGAAATTTCACTTTTTTCAGGGAAAAAAGGCCAAAATTTTCCTTATTTTGGGGGCAAAAAGGCAGAAATTCATAATATTTTGAGGCAAAAATGCAGAAATTCCTCTTATTTTGAGGTAAAAAGGCTGAAATTCCCCTTATTTGGGGGCAAAAATGCAGAAATTTCTCTAATACTGGGGCAAAATTGCAGAAATTTCACTTATTTCAGGGTAATAATTCAGAAATTTTCCTTATTTTGGGGCAAAAAATACAAAAATTCCATTTGTATGGGGGGAAAAAGACAGAAATTCCATTTATTTAGAGGCAAAAAAGCAGAAATTCCCTTTATTTTGGAGCAAAATTGCAGAAATTTCCCTTTTTATAGCAAAAAGGTATGCATTCTTCTTATTTTCAGGCAAAAAGGCAGAAATTCCCCGTATTTTGGAGTAAAATTGCAGAAATTCCCTTAATTGTGGGGCAAAAAGACAGAAATTCTCCTTATTTTGGGGCAAAATTCAGAAATTCCACTTATTTTGGAACAAAATTTCAGAAATTTCCCTTATTTTTGGCCAAAATTGCAGAAATTTCACTTATTTTGGGGCAAAATTGCAGAAATTTCACTTATTTCAGGGAAAAAAAGCAGAAATTTTCTTATTTTGGGGCAAAAAGGCAGAAATTTCCCATATTTTGAGGCAAAAATGCAGAAATTCCCCTTATTTTGAAATAAAAAGGCTGAAATTCCCCTTATTTGGGGGCAAAAAGGCAGAAATTTCCCATATTTTGGGGCAAAATTGCAGAAATTTCACTTATTTCAGGGTACTAAGTCAGAAATTTTTCTTACTTTGGGGCAAAAAAGACAGAAATTCCCTTTGTTTTCAGGGAAAAAGACAGAAATTCCACTTATTTAGAGGCAAAAATGCAGAAATTCCCCTTATTTTGGAGCAAAAATGAAGAAATTTCCCTTTTTTATGGCAAAAAGGTATGCATTCTTCTTATTTTCGGGCAAAAAGTCAGAAATTCCCCCTATTTTAGAGCAAAATTGCAGAAATTCCCCTAATTGTGGGGAAAAAAACAGAAATTCCCTATATGTTGGGGCAAAAAGACAGAAATTCTCCATATTTTGGGGCAAAACTCAGAAATTCCACTTATTTTGGGGCAAAATTCCAAAAATTTCCCTTATTTTGGGGCAAAATTGCAGAAATTTCACTTATTTAGGGGCAAAATTGCAGAAATTTCACTTATTTCAGGGGAAAAAGACAGAAATTTCTTTTATTTTGGTACAAAATTGCAGAAATTTTTCTTATTTTGGGTAAAAAGGCAGAAATTTCCCATATTTTGAGGCAAAAATGCAGAAATTTCACTTATTTCAGGGTAATAAGTCAGAAATTTTCATTACTTTGGCGCAAAAAAGACAGAAATTCCCTTTGTTTTGGTGGAAAAAGACAGAAATTCCAATTCTTTAGAGGCAAAAATGCAGAAATTCCCCTTATTTTGGAGCAAAAATGAAGAAATTTCCCTTTTTTATGGCAAAAAGGTATGCATTCTTCTTATTTTCAGGCCAAAAGTCAGAAATTCCCTCTATTTTAGAGCAAAATTGCCGAAATTCCCCTTATTGTGGGGCAAAAAGGCAGAAATTCCCTATATGTTGGGGGGAAAAGACAGAAATTCTCCTTATTTTAGAGCAAAACTCAGAAATTTCATTTATTTTGGGGCAAAATTGCAGAAATTTCACTTATTTCAGAAAAAAAAGCAGAAATTTTTTTATTTTGGGGCAAAAAGGCAGAAATTTCTTTTATTTTGGTACAAAATTGCAAAAAATTTTCTTATTTTGGGGCAAAAAGGCAGAAATTTCTCATATTTTGGGGCAAAAATGCAGAAAATCCCCTTATTTTGAGGTAAAAAGGCTAAAATTCCCCTTATTTGGTTGCAAAAAGGCAGAAATTTCCCTTATTTTGGGGCAAAATTGCAGAAATTTCACTTATATCAGGGTAATAAGTCAGAAATTTTCCTTATTTTGGGGCAAAAAAGACAGAAATTCCCTTTGTTTTGGGGGAAAAAGACAGAAATTCCACTTATTAAGAGGCAAAAAAGCAGAAATTCCCCTTATTTTGGAGCAAAAATGAAGAAATTTCCCTTTTTTATGGCAAAAAGGTATGCATTCTTCTTGTTTTCGGGCAAAAAGGCAGAAATTACCCGTTTTTTGGAGCAAAATTGCAGAAATTCCCCTAATTTTGGGGCAAAAAGGCAGAAATTCCCTATATGTTAGGGTAAAACGACAGAAATTCTCCTTATTTTGGGGCAAAATTCAGAAATTCCATTTCTTTTGGTGCAAAATTCCCAAAATTTCCCTTATTTTGGGGCAAAATTGCAGAAAGTTCATTTATTTAGGGGCAAAATTGCAAAAATTTCACTTTTTTCAGGGAAAAAAGGCCGAAATTTTCCATTTTTGGGGGCAAAAAGGCAGAAATTCTTAATATTTTGTGGCAAAAATGCAGAAATTTCCCTTATTTTGAGGTAAAAAGGCTGAAATTCCCCTTATTTGGGGGCAAAAATGCAGAAATTTCTCTAATACTGGGGCAAAATTGCAGAAATTTCACTTATTTCAGGGTAATAATTCAGAAATTTTCCTTATTTTGGGGCAAAAAATACAGAAATTCCATTTGTATGGGGGGAAAAAGACAGAAATTCCATTTATTTAGAGGCAAAAAAGCAGAAATTCCCCTTATTTTGGAGCAAAATTGCAGAAATTTCCCTTTTTATAGCAAAAAGGTATGCATTCTTCTTATTTTCAGGCAAAAAGGCAGAAATTCCCTGTATTTTGGAGTAAAATTGCAGAAATTCCTTTAATTGTAGGGCAAAAAGACAGAAATTCTCCTTATTTTGGGGCAAAACTCAGAAATTCCACTTATTTTAGAACAAAATTTCAGAAATTTCCCTTATTTTTGGCCAAAATTGCAGAAATTTCACTTATTTTAGGGCAAAATTGCAGAAATTTCACTTATTTCAGGGAAAAAAAGCAGAAATTTTCTTATTTTGGGGCAAAAAAGCAGAAATTTTCCATATTTTGAGGCAAAAATGCAGAAATTCCCCTTATTTTGAGGTAAAAAGGCTGAAATTCCCCTTATTTGGGGGCAAAAAGGCAGAAATTTCCCATATTTTGGGGCAAAATTGCAGAAATTTCACTTATTTCAGGGTACTAAGTCAGAAATTTTTCTTACTTTGGGGCAAAAAAGACAGAAATTCCCTTTGTTTTCAGGGAAAAAAACAGAAATTCCACTTATTTAGAGGCAAAAATGCAGAAATTCCCCTTATTTTGGCGCAAAAATGAAGAAATTTCCCTTTTTTATGGCAAAAAGGTATGCATTCTTCTTATTTTCGGGCAAAAAGGCAGAAATTCCCCCTATTTTAGAGCAAAATTGCAGAAATTCCCCTAATTGTGGGGCAAAAAGGCAGAAATTCCCTATATGTTGGGGCAAAAAGACAGAAATTCTCCTTATTTTAAAGCAAAACTCAGAAATTTCACTTATTTTGGGGCAAAATTACAAAAATTTCACTTATTTCAGAAAAAAAAGCAGAAATTTTCTTATTTTGGGGCAAAAAGGCAGAAATTTCTTTTATTTTGGTACAAAATTGCAGAAATTATTCTTATTTTGGGGCAAAAAAGCAGAAATTTCTCATATTTTGGGGCAAAATTGCAGAAAATTTCCTTATTTTGAGGTAAAAAGGCTAAAATTCCCCTTATTTGGTTGCAAAAAGGCAGAAATTTTCCTTATTTGGGGAAAAAATTGCAGAAATTTCACTTATTTCAGGGTAATAAGTCAGAAATTTTCTTTATTTTGGGGCAAAAAAAGACAGAAATTCCTTTTGTTTTGGGGGTAAAAGACAGAAATTCCACTTGTTTAGAGGCAAAAAAGCAGAAATTCCAATTATTTTGGAGCAAAAATGAAGAAATTTCTCTTTTTTATGGCAAAAATATATGCATTCTTCTTATTTTCGGGCAAAAAGTCAGAAATTCCCCCTATTTTAGAGCAAAATTGCAGAAATTCCCCTAATTGTGGGGCAAAAAAACAGAAATTCCCTATATGTTGGGGCAAAAAGATAGAAATTCTCCATATTTTGGGGCAAAACTCAGAAATTCCACTTATTTTGGGGCAAAATTCCAAAAATTTCCCTTATTTTGGGGCAAAATTGCAGAAATTTCACTTATTTAGGGGCAAAATTGCAGAAATTTCACTTATTTCAGGGGAAAAAGACAGAAATTTCTTTTATTTTGGTACAAAATTGCAGAAATTTTTCTTATTTTGGGCAAAAAGGCAGAAATTTCCCATATTTTGAGGCAAAAATGCAGAAATTTCACTTATTTCAGGGTAATAAGTCAGAAATTTTCCTTACTTTGGGGCAAAAAAGACAGAAATTCCCTTTGTTTTGGTGGAAAAAGACAGAAATTCCACTTATTTAGAGGCAAAAATGCAGAAATTCCCCTTATTTTGGAGCAAAAATGAAGAAATTTCCCTTTTTTATGGCAAAAAGGTATGCATTCTTCTTATTTTCGGGCAAAAAGGCAGAAATTCCCCATATTTTAGAGCAAAATTGCAGAAATTCCCCTTATTGTGGGGCAAAAAGGCAGAAATTCCCTATATGTTGGGGGAAAAGACAGAAATTCTCCTTATTTTAGAGCAAAACTCAGAAATTTCATTTATTTTGGGGCAAAATTGCAGAAATTTCACTTATTTCAGGGAAAAAAAGCAGAAATTTTCTTATTTTGGGGCAAAAAGGCAGAAATTTCCCATATTTTGAGGCAAAAATCCAGAAATTCCCCTTATTTTGAGGTAAAAAGGCTGAAATTCCCCTTATTTGGGGGCAAAAAGGCAGAAATTTCCCATATTTTGGGGCAAAATTGCAGAAATTTCACTTATTTCAGGGTACTAAGTCAGAAATTTTTCTTACTTTGGGGCAAAAAAGACAGAAATTTCTTTTGTTTTCAGGGAAAAAAACAGAAATTCCACTTATTTAGAGGCAAAAATGCAGAAATTCCCCTTATTTTACGCAAAAATGAAGAAATTTCCCTTTTTTATGGCAAAAAGGTATGCATTCTTCTTATTTTCGGGCAAAAAGGCAGAAATTCCCCCTATTTTAGAGCAAAATTGCAGAAATTCCCCTAATTGTGGGGCAAAAAGGCAGAAATTCTCTTTGTTTTAAAGGAAAAAGACTGATATTCCACTTATTTAGAGGCTAAAAAGCAGAAATTCTTATTATTTTGGAGCAAAAATGAAGAAATTTTCCTTTTTTTGTGGAAAAAGGTATACATTTCTCTAATTTTCGGGCTAAAAAGCAGAAATTCCCCGTATTTTGGAGGAAAATTGCAGAAATTCCCCAAATTGTGGGGCAAAAAGGCAGAAATTCCCTATATGTTGGGGCAAAAAGACAGAAATTCTCCTTATTTTGGGGCAAAACTCAGAAATTCCACTTATTTTGGGGCAAAATTCCAGAAATTTCCCTTATTTTGGGGCAAAATTGCAGAAATTTCACTTATTTTGGGGCGAAATTGCAGAAATTTCACTTTTTTCATGGAAAAAAAGGCAGAAATTTTCCTTATTTTGGGGCAAAAAGGCAGAAATTCCTCTTATTTTGAGGTAAAAAGGCTGAAATTCCCCTTATTTGGGGGCAAAAAGGCATAAATTTCCCTTATTTTGGGGCAAAATTGCAGAAATTTCACTTATTTCAGGGTAATAAGTCAGAAATTTTCCTTATTTTGGGGCAAAAAAGACAGAAATTCCCTTTGTTTTGGGATAAAAAGACAGAAATTCCACTTATTTAGAGGCAAAAAAGCAGAAATTCCACTTATTTTGGAGTAAAAATTAAGAGATTTCCCTTTTTTATTGCAAAAAGATATGCATTCTTTTTATTTTCGGACAAAAAGGCAGAAATTCCCCGTATTTTGGAGCAAAATTGCAGAAATTTCATTTATATCAGAATAAAAATGAGAAATTTTCTTATTTTGGGGCAAAAGGCAGAAATTCCCCTTATTTTATGGCAAAATTGCAGAAATTGCCTTTATTTGGGGACAAAAAACAGAAATTCCCTTTATTTTGGGGCAAAATTGCAGAAAATTTTTTTTATTATGGGAAAAAATTGAAGATATTTCTTTTATTTTAAGGCAAAATTGCAGAAATTTCACTTATTTCAGAGAAAAAAACAAAAATCTTTCTTATTTTTGGCAAAATGCAGAAATTCCCATTATTTTGGGGCAAAAAGGCAGAAATTCACCTTATTTTGGGGTAAAATTGAAGACATGTCACATATTTCAGGGCATAAAGGCAGAAATTGCCCTTATTTGGGGGCAAAAAGACAGAAATTCCCCTTATTTTGGGATAAAATTGCAGAAATTACCCTTGTTTGGGGGCAAAAAGGCAGAAAATCCCCTTAATTTCGGGCAAAAAGGCAGAAATTCCCTGTATTTTGGATCAAAATTGCAGAAATTCTCCTAATATTGGGGCAAAAATGCAGAAATTCCCTTTATTTGGGGCAAATTGGCAGAAGTTCCCCTTATTTTCAGGAAAAGAGGCAGAAATTCCCATTATTTTGAAGCAAAATTGCAGAAACTCCCCTAATTTTGGGGCAAAAAGGCAGAAATTCCCTTTATTTTGGGGCAAAAATACAGAAATTCTCCTTATATCTGGGCAAAAATCAGAAATTTCCCTTATTTTGGAGCAAAATTTTAGAAATTTCTTTTATTTTGGTACAGAATTGGAGAAATTTTTCTTATTCTGTGGCAAAAAGGCAGAAATTTCTTTTATTTTGGTGCAAATTTGCAGAAATTTTTCTTACTTTGGGGCAAAAAGGCATAAATTTCCCATATTTTGGGGCAAAAATGTAGAAATTTTCTTTATTTTGAGGTAAAAAGGCTGAAATTTCCCTTATTTGGGGGCAAAAAGGCAGAAATTTCTCTTATTTTGGGGCAAAATTGCAGAAATTTTACTTATTTCAGAAAAAAAGGAAAAATTTTCTTATTTGGGGGCAAAAAGGCAGAAATTTCTTTTATTTTGGTGCAAAATTACAGAAATTTTCTTTATTTTGGGGCAAAAAAGACAGAAATTCCCTTTGTTTTGGGGGAAAAAGACAGAAATTCCACTTATTTAGAGGCAAAAAAGCAGAAATTCCCCTTATTTTGGAGCAAAAATGAAGAAATTTCCCTTTTTCATGGCAAAAAGGTATGCATTCTTCTTATTTTCGGGCAAAAAGGCAGAAATTCCTTATATGTTGGGGCAAAAAGACAGAAATTCTCCTTATTTTGGGGCAAAACTCAGATATTCCACATATTTTGGGGCAAAATTCCATAAATTTCCCTTATTTTGGGGCAAAATTGCAGAAATATCACTTATTTTAAGGCAAAATTGGAGAAATTTCACTTATTTCAGAAGAAAAAAGCAGAAATTTTCTTGTTTTGGGGCAAAAAGGGAGAAATTTCTTTTATTTTTGTACAAAATTGCAGAAATTTTTCTTATTTTGGGGCAAGAAGGCAGAAATTTCCTATATTTTGGGGCAAAAATTCAGAAATTCCCCTTATTTTTAGGTAAAAAGGCTGAAATTCTCTTTATTTGGGAGCAAAAAGGCAGAAATTGCCCTGATTTTGTGGCAAAATTCCAGAAATTTCACTTATTTTAGGGTAATAAGTCAGAAATTTTTTATTTTGGGGCAAAAAGGCAGAAATTTCTTTTATTTTGGTACAAAGTTACAGAAATTTTTCTTATTTTGGGGCAAAAAAGAAGAAATTTCCCTTATTTTGGAGCAAAATTGCAGAAATTTCACTTATTTTGATGTAAAAAGGCTGAAATTCCCCTTATTTTGGGGCAAAATGGCAGAAGTTTTCCTTATTTTGGGGCAAAATTGCAGAAATTTCACTTATTTCAAGGTAATAAGTCAGAAATTTTCCTTATTTTGGGGCAAAAAAACAGAAATTCCTTGTTTTGGGGGAAAAAGACAGAAATTCCACTTATTTAGAGGCAAAAAAGCAGAAATTCCCAATATTTTGGAGCAAAATTGCAGAAATTCCCCTAATTGTGGTGCAAAAAGGCAGAAATTCCCTATATGTTAGGGCAAAACGACAGAAATTCTCCTCATTTGGGGGCAAAATTCAGAAATTCCATTTATTTTGGGGCAAAATTCCCAAAATTCCCCTTATTTTGGGGCAAAATTGCAGAAATTTCAATTATTTTGGGGCAAAATTGCAGAAATTTCACTTTTTTCAGGGAAAAAAGGCCGAAATTTTCCGTTTTTAGGGGCAAAAAGGCAGAAATTCCTAATATTTTGAGGCAAAAATGCAGAAATTCCATTTATTTAGAGGCAAAAAAGCAGAAATTCCCCTTATTTTGGAGCAAAATTGCAGAAATTTCCCTCTTTATAGCCAAAAGGTATGCATTCTTCTTATTTTCAGGCAAAAGGGCAGAAATTCCCCGTATTTTGGAGTAAAATTGCAGAAATTCCCTATATGTTGGGGCAAAAAGACAGAAATTCTCCTTATTTTGGGGCAAAACTCAGAAATTCCACTTATTTTGGAACAAAATTTCAGAAATTTCCCTTATTTTTGGACAAAATTGCAGAAATTTCACTTATTTTGGGGCAAAATTGCAGAAATTTCACTTATTTCAGGGAAAAAAAGCAGAAATTTTCTTATTTTGGGGCAAAAAGGCAGAAATTTCCCATATTTTGAGGCAAAAATGCAGAAATTCCCCTTATTTTGAGGTAAAAAGGCTGAAATTCCCCTTATTTGGGGGCAAAAAGGCAGAAATTTCCCATATTTTGGGGCAAAATTGCAGAAATTTCACTTATTTCAGGGTACTAAGTCAGAAATTTTTCTTACTTTGGGGCAAAAAAGACAGAAATTCCCTTTGTTTTGGTGGAAAAAGACAGAAATTCCACTTATTTAGAGGCAAAAATGCAGAAATTCCCCTTATTTTGAAGCAAAAATGAAGAAATTTCTATTTCTTATGGCAAAAAGGTATGCATTCTTCTTATTTTCGGGCAAAAAGGCAGAAATTCTTTGTATTTTGGAGCAAAATTGCAGAAATTCCCCTAATTGTGGGGCAAAAAGGCAGAAATCCCCTATATGTTGGGGCAAAAAGAAAGAAATTCTCCTTATTTTGGGGCAAAACTCAGAAATTTCCCTTATTTTGGAGCAAAATTGCAGAAATTTCACTTATTTCAAAGAAAAAAAGCACAAATTTTCTTATTTTGGGGCAAAAAGGCAGAAATTTCATTTATTTTGGTACAAAATTGCGGAAATTTTTCTTAATTTGGGCAAAAATGCAGAAATTTCCCATATTTTTCGACAAAAATGCAGAAATTCCCCTTATTTTGAGGTAAAAAGGCTGAAATTCCCCTTATTTTGGGGCAAAAAGTTAGAAATTCCCCTTATTTTAAAGGAAAAAGACAGAAATTCCGTTTATTTTTGTGGAAAAGTCAGAAATTGCACATATTTTGAGTCAAAAAGGCGGAAAATCCCCTTATTTTGGGGTAAAAAATGAAGAAATTTACCTTTTTTATGGCAAAAAGGTATACATTCTTTTTATTTTCGAGCAAAATTGCAGAAATTCCCCTAATTATGGGGAAAAAAGTCAGAAATTCCCCGTAATTTGGAGCAAAATTGCAGAAATTCCCCTAATTTTTGGGCAAAAACGCAGAACGTCCCTTTATTTTGGGGTAAAACTGCAGAAATTTCACTTATTTCGCGGCAAAATGGCAGAAATTCCCTTTATTTTCGGAGAAAAAGGCAGAAAATCCCCGTATTTTAGAGCAAAATTGCAGAAATTTACCTAATTTTGGGGTAAAACATGCAGTAATTTTCTTTATTTTGGGGCAAAAAGGCAGAAATTCCCCTTATTTTGGGGCAAAAATCAAAAATATCCCTTATTTTGGGGCAAAATTTTAGAAATTTCTTTTATTTTGGTAGAGAATTGCAGAAATTTTTCTTATTTTGTGGCAAAAAGGAAGAAATTTCCCATATTTTGGAACAAAAATGCAGAAATTCCCCTTATTTTGAGGTAAAAAGGCTGAAATTCCCCTTATTTCGGGGCAAAAAGGCAGACATTTCCCTTATTTTGGGGCAAAATTGCAGAAATTTCACTTATTTCAGGGTAATAAGTCAGAAATTTTCCTTACTTTGGGGCCAAAAGGACAAAAATTCCCTTTGTTTTGGAGGAAAAAGACAGAAATTCCACTTATTTAGAGGCAAAAAAGCAGAAATTTCTCTTATTTTGGAGCAAAAATGAAGAAATTTCCCTTTTTTCTGGCAAAAAGTTATGCATTCTTCTTATTTTCGGGCAAAAAGGCAGAAATTCCCCGTATTTTGGAGCAAAATTGCAGAAATTCCCCTAATTGTGGGGCAAAAAGGCAGAAATTCCCTATATGTTGGGGCAAAAAGACAGAAATTCTCATTATTTTGGGGCAAAACTCAGAAATTCCACTTATTTTGGCGCAAAATTCCAGAAATTTCCCTTATTTTGAGGCAGAATTGCAGAAATTTCACTTATTTTGGGCAAAATTGCAAAAATTACACTTATGTCAGAAAAAAAGCAGAAATTTTCTTATTTTGGTGCAAAAAGGCAGAAATTTCTAATATTTTGGTACAAAATTGCAGAAATTTTTCTTATTTTAGGGCAAAAAGGCAGAAATCTCCCATATTTTGGGGCAAAAATGCAGAAATTCCTCTTATTTTTAGGTAAAAAGGCTGAAATTCCCCTTATTTGGGGGCAAAAAGGCAGAAATTTCCCTTATTTTGAGGCAAAATTGCAGAAATTTCACTTATTTCAGAGAACAAAAGCAGAAATTTTTTTATTTTGGGGCAAAAAGGCAGAAATTTCTTTTATTTTGGTACAAAATTGCAGAAATGTTTCTTATTTTGGGGCAAAAAGGCAGAAATCTCCCATATTTTGGGGCAAAAAAGCAGAAATTTCCCTTATTTTGAGGTAAAAACGCTGAAATTCCCCTTATTTGGGGGCAAAAAGGCAGAAATTTCCCTTATTTTGAGGCAAAATTGCAGAAATTTCACTTATTTCAGAATAATAAGTCAGAAATTTTTTTATTATTTTGGGGCAAAAAAAAGAAATTCTCTTTGTTTTAAAGGAAAAAGACTGATATTCCACTTATTTAGAGGCTAAAAAGCAGAAATTCTTATTATTTTGGAGCAAAAATGAAGAAATTTTCCTTTTTTTTGTGGAAAAAGATATACATTCCTCTAATTTTCGGGCTAAAAAGAAGAAATTCCCCGTATTTTGGAGCAAAATTGCAGAAATTCCCCTAATTGTGTGGAAAAAAGGCAGAAATTCCCTATATGTTAGGGCAAAAAGACAGAAATTCTCCTTATTTTGGGGCAAAACTCAGAAATTCCCCTTATTTTGGGGCAAAATTCCAGAAATTTCCCTTATTTTGGGGCAAAATTGCAGAAATTTCACTTATTTTGGGGCGAAATTGCAGAAATTTCACTTTATTCATGGAAAAAAAGGCAGAAATTTTCCTTATTTTGGGGCAAAAAGGCAGAAATTCCTAATATTTTCTGGCAAAAATTTAGAAATTCCTCTTATTTTGAGGTAAAAAGGCTGAAATTCCCCTTATTTGGGGGCAAAAAGGCATAAATTTCCCTTATTTTGGGGCAAAATTGCAGAAATTTCACTTATTTCAGGGTAATAAGTCAGAAATTTTCTTTATTTTGGGGCAAAAAAGACAGAAATTCCCTTTGTTTTGGGATAAAAAGACAGAAATTCCACTTATTTAGAGGCAAAAAAGCAGAAATTCCACTTATTTTGGAGTAAAAATTAAGAGATTTCGCTTTTTTATGGCAAAAAGGTATGCATTCTTTTCATTTTCGGACAAAAAGGCAGAAATTCCTCATATTTTGGAGCAAAATTGCAGAAATTTCACTTATTTCAGAATAAAAATGAGAAATTTTCTTATTTTGGGGCAAAAGGCAGAAATTCCCCTTATTTTATGGCAAAATTGCAGAAATTGCCTTTATTTGGGGACAAAAAACAGAAATTCCCTTTATTTTGGGGCAAAATTGCAGAAAATTTTTTTATTATGGGAAAAAATTGAAGATATTTCTTTTATTTTAAGGCAAAATTGCAGAAATTTCACTTATTTCAGAGAAAAAAACAAAAATCTTTCTTATTTTTGGCAAAATGCAGAAATTCCCATTATTTTGGGGCAAAAAGGCAGAAATTCACCTTATTTTGGGGTAAAATTGAAGACATGTCATATATTTCAGGGCATAAAGGCAGAAATTGCCCTTATTTGGGGGCAAAAAGGCAGAAATTCCCCTTATTTTCGGATAAAATTGCAGAAATTACCCTTGTTTGGGGGCAAAAAGGCAGAAAATCCCCTTAATTTCGGGCAAAAAGGCAGAAATTCCCTGTATTTTGGAGCAAAATTGCAGAAATTCTCCTAATATTGGGGCAAAATGCAGAAATTCCCTTTATTTGGGGCAAATTGGCAGAAGTTCCCCTTATTTTCAGGAAAAGAGGCAGAAATTCCCATTATTTTGAAGCAAAATTGCAGAAACTCCCCTAATTTTGGGGCAAAAAGGCAGAAATTCCCTTTATTTTGGGGCAAAAATACAGAAATTCTCCTTATATCTGGGCAAAAATCAGAAATTTCCCTTATTTTGGAGCAAAATTTTAGAAATTTCTTTTATTTTGGTACAGAATTGGAGAAATTTTTCTTATTCTGTGGCAAAAAGGCAGAAATTTCTTTTATTTTGGTGCAAATTTGCAGAAATTTTTCTTACTTTGGGGCAAAAAGGCATAAATTTCCCATATTTTGGGGCAAAAATGTAGAAATTTTCTTTATTTTGAGGTAAAAAGGCTGAGATTTCCCTTATTTGGGGGCAAAAAGGCAGAAATTTCTCTTATTTTGGGGCAAAATTGCAGAAATTTTACTTATTTCAGAAAAAAAGGAAAAATTTTCTTATTTGGGGGCAAAAAGGCAGAAATTTCTTTTATTTTGGTGCAAAATTACAGAAATTTTCTTTATTTTGGGGCAAAAAAGACAGAAATTCCCTTTGTTTTGGGGGAAAAAGACAGAAATTCCACTTATTTAGAGGCAAAAAAGCAGAAATTCCCCTTATTTTGGAGCAAAAATGAAGAAATTTCCCTTTTTCATGGCAAAAAGGTATGCATTCTTCTTATTTTCGGGCAAAAAGGCAGAAATTCCCTATATGTTGGGGCAAAAAGACAGAAATTCTCCTTATTTTGGGGCAAAACTCAGATATTCCACATATTTTGGGGCAAAATTCCATAAATTTCCCTTATTTTGGGGCAAAATTGCAGAAATATCACTTATTTTAAGGCAAAATTGGAGAAATTTCACTTATTTCAGAAGAAAAAAGCAGAAATTTTCTTGTTTTGGGGCAAAAAGGGAGAAATTTCTTTTATTTTTGTACAAAATTGCAGAAATTTTTCTTATTTTGGGGCAAGAAGGCAGAAATTTCCTATATTTTGGGGCAAAAATTCAGAAATTCCCCTTATTTTTAGGTAAAAAGGCTGAAATTCTCTTTATTTGGGAGCAAAAAGGCAGAAATTGCCCTGATTTTGTGGCAAAATTCCAGAAATTTCACTTATTTTAGGGTAATAAGTCAGAAATTTTTTATTTTGGGGCAAAAAGGCAGAAATTTCTTGTATTTTGGTACAAAGTTACAGAAATTTTTCTTATTTTGGGGCAAAAAAGAAGAAATTTCCCTTATTTTGGGGCAAAATTGCAGAAATTTCACTTATTTTGATGTAAAAAGGCTGAAATTCCCCTTATTTTGGGGCAAAATGGCAGAAGTTTTCCTTATTTTGGGGCAAAATTGCAGAAATTTCACTTATTTCAAGGTAATAAGTCAGAAATTTTCCTTATTTTGGGGCAAAAAAAACAGAAATTCCTTGTTTTGGGGGAAAAAGACAGAAATTCCACTTATTTAGAGGCAAAAAAGCAGAAATTCCCCATATTTTGGAGCAAAATTGCAGAAATTCCCCTAATTGTGGGGCAAAAAGGCAGAAATTCCCTATATGTTAGGGCAAAACGACAGAAATTCTCCTCATTTGGGGGCAAAATTCAGAAATTCCATTTATTTTGGGGCAAAATTCCCAAAATTCCCCTTATTTTGGGGCAAAATTGCAGAAATTTCAATTATTTTGGGGCAAAATTGCAGAAATTTCACTTTTTTCAGGGAAAAAAGGCCAAAATTTTCCTTATTTTGGGGGCAAAAAGGCAGAAATTCCTAATATTTTGAGGCAAAAATGCAGAAATTCCTCTTATTATGAGGTAAAAAGGCTGAAATTCCTCTTATTTGGGGGCAAAAATGCAGAAATTTCTCTAATACTGGGGCAAAATTGCAGAAATTTCACTTATTTCAGGGTAATAATTCAGAAATTTTCCTTATTTTGGGGCAAAAAATATAGAAATTCCATTTGTATGGGGGGAAAAAGACAGAAATTCCATTTATTTAGAGGCAAAAAAGCAGAAATTCCCCTTATTTTGGAGCAAAATTGCAGAAATTTCCCTTTTTATAGCCAAAAGGTATGCATTCTTCTTATTTTCAGGCAAAAAGGCAGAAATTCCCCGTATTTTGGAGTAAAATTGCAGAAATTCCCTTAATTGTGGGGCAAAAAGACAGAAATTCTCCTTATTTTGGGGCAAAATTCAGAAATTCCACTTATTTTGGAACAAAATTTCAGAAATTTCCCTTATTTTTGGCCAAAATTGCAGAAATTTCACTTATTTTGGGGCAAAATTGCAGAAATTTCACTTATTTCAGGGAAAAAAAGCAGAAATTTTCTTATTTTGGGGCAAAAAGGCAGAAATTTCCCATATTTTGAGGCAAAAATGCAGAAATTCCCCTTATTTTGAAATAAAAAGGCTGAAATTCCCCTTATTTGGGGGCAAAAAGGCAGAAATTTCCCATATTTTGGGGCAAAATTGCAGAAATTTCACTTATTTCAGGGTACTAAGTCAGAAATTTTTCTTACTTTGGGGCAAAAGAGACAGAAATTCCCTTTGTTTTCAGGGAAAAAGACAGAAATTCCACTTATTTAGAGGCAAAAATGCAGAAATTCCCCTTATTTTGGAGCAAAAATGAAGAAATTTCCCTTTTTTATGGCAAAAAGGTATGCATTCTTCTTATTTTTGGGCAAAAAGTCAGAAATTCCCCCTATTTTAGAGCAAAATTGCAGAAATTCCCCTAATTGTGGGGAAAAAAAACAGAAATTCCCTATATGTTGGGGCAAAAAGACAGAAATTCTCCATATTTTGGGGCAAAACTCAGAAATTCCACTTATTTTGGGGCAAAATTCCAAAAATTTCCCTTATTTTGGGGCAAAATTGCAGAAATTTCACTTATTTAGGGGCAAAATTGCAGTAATTTCACTTATTTCAGGGGAAAAAGACAGAAATTTCTTTTATTTTGGTACAAAATTGCAGAAATTTTTCTTATTTTGGGCAAAAAGGCAGAAATTTCCCATATTTTGAGGCAAAAATGCAGAAATTTCACTTATTTCAGGGTAATAAGTCAGAAATTTTCATTACTTTGGCGCAAAAAAGACAGAAATTCCCTTTGTTTTGGTGGAAAAAGACAGAAATTCCAATTCTTTAGAGGCAAAAATGCAGAAATTCCCCTTATTTTGGAGCAAAAATGAAGAAATTTCCCTTTTTTATGGCAAAAAGGTATGCATTCTTCTTATTTTCAGGCCAAAAGTCAGAAATTCCCCCTATTTTAGAGCAAAATTGCCGAAATTCCCCTTATTGTGGGGCAAAAAGGCAGAAATTCCCTATATGTTGGGGGGAAAAGACAGAAATTCTCCTTATTTTAGAGCAAAACTCAGAAATTTCATTTATTTTGGGGCAAAATTGCAGAAATTTCACTTATTTCAGAAAAAAAAAGCAGAAATTTTTTTATTTTGGGGCAAAAAGGCAGAAATTTCTTTTATTTTGGTACAAAATTGCAGAAAATTTTCTTATTTTGGGGCAAAAAGGCAGAAATTTCTCATATTTTGGGGCAAAAATGCAGAAAATCCCCTTATTTTGAGGTAAAAAGGCTAAAATTCCCCTTATTCGGTTGCAAAAAGGCAGAAATTTCCCTTATTTTGGGGCAAAATTGCAGAAATTTCACTTATATCAGGGTAATAAGTCAGAAATTTTCCTTATTTTGGGGCAAAAAAGACAGTAATTCCCTTTGTTTTGGGGGGAAAAGACAGAAATTCCACTTATTAAGAGGCAAAAAAGCAGAAATTCCCCTTATTTTGGAGCAAAAATGAAGAAATTTCCCTTTTTTATGGCAAAAAGGTATGCATTCTTCTTGTTTTCGGGCAAAAAGGCAGAAATTACCCGTTTTTTGGAGCAAAATTGCAGAAATTCCCCTAATTTGGGGCAAAAAGGCAGAAATTCCCTATATGTTAGGGCAAAACGACAGAAATTCTCCTTATTTTGGGGCAAAATTCAGAAATTCCATTTCTTTTGGTGCAAAATTCCCAAAATTTCCCTTATTTTGGGGCAAAATTGCAGAAAGTTCATTTATTTAGGGGCAAAATTGCAAAAATTTCACTTTTTTCAGGGAAAAAAGGCCGAAATTTTCCATTTTTGGGGGCAAAAAGGCAGAAATTCTTAATATTTTGTGGCAAAAATGCAGAAATTTCCCTTATTTTGAGGTAAAAAGGCTGAAATTCCCCTTATTTGGGGGCAAAAATGCAGAAATTTCTCTAATACTGGGGCAAAATTGCAGAAATTTCACTGATTTCAGGGTAATAATTCAGAAATTTTCCTTATTTTGGGGCAAAAAATACAGAAATTCCATTTGTATGGGGGGAAAAAGACAGAAATTCCATTTATTTAGAGGCAAAAAAGCAGAAATTCCCCTTATTTTGGAGCAAAATTGCAGAAATTTCCCTTTTTATAGCAAAAAGGTATGCATTCTTCTTATTTTCAGGCAAAAAGGCAGAAATTCCCTGTATTTTGGAGTAAAATTGCAGAAATTCCATTAATTGTAGGGCAAAAAGACAGAAATTCTCCTTATTTTGGGGCAAAACTCAGAAATTCCACTTATTTTAGAACAAAATTTCAGAAATTTTCCTTATTTTTGGCCAAAAATGCAGAAATTTCACTTATTTTGGGGCAAAATTGCAGAAATTTCACTTATTTCAGGGAAAAAAAGCAGAAATTTTCTTATTTTGGGGCAAAAAAGCAGAAATTTCCCATATTTTGAGGCAAAAATGCAGAAATTCCCCTTATTTTGAGGTAAAAAGGCTGAAATTCCCCTTATTTGGGGGCAAAAAGGCAGAAATTTCCCATATTTTGGGGCAAAATTGCAGAAATTTCACTTATTTCAGGGTACTAAGTCAGAAATTTTTCTTACTTTGGGGCAAAAAAGACAGAAATTCCCTTTGTTTTCAGGGAAAAAAACAGAAATTCCACTTATTTAGAGGCAAAAATGCAGAAATTCCCCTTATTTTGGCGCAAAAATGAAGAAATTTCCCTTTTTTATGGCAAAAAGGTATGCATTCTTCTTATTTTCGGGCAAAAAGGCAGAAATTCCCCCTATTTTAGAGCAAAATTGCAGAAATTCCCCTAATTGTGGGGCAAAAAGGCAGAAATTCCCTATATGTTGGGGCAAAAAGACAGAAATTCTCCTTATTTTAAAGCAAAACTCAGAAATTTCACTTATTTTGGGGCAAAATTACAAAAATTTCACTTATTTCAGAAAAAAAAGCAGAAATTTTCTTATTTTGGGGCAAAAAGGCTGAAATTTCTTTTATTTTGGTACAAAATTGCAGAAATTATTCTTATTTTGGGGCAAAAAAGCAGAAATTTCTCATATTTTGGGGCAAAATTGCAGAAAATTTCCTTATTTTGAGGTAAAAAGGCTAAAATTCCCCTTATTTGGTTGCAAAAAGGCAGAAATTTTCCTTATTTGGGGAAAAAATTGCAGAAATTTCACTTATTTCAGGGTAATAAGTCAGAAATTTTCTTTATTTTGGGGCAAAAAAAGACAGAAATTCCTTTTGTTTTGGGGGTAAAAGACAGAAATTCCACTTATTTAGAGGCAAAAAAGCAGAAATTCCCATTATTTTGGAGCAAAAATGAAGAAATTTCTCTTTTTTATGGCAAAAATGTATGCATTCTTCTTATTTTCAGGCAAAAAGTCAGAAATTCCCCCTATTTTAGAGCAAAATTGCAGAAATTCCCCTAATTGTGGGGCAAAAAAACAGAAATTCCCTATATGTTGGGGCAAAAAGATAGAAATTCTCCATATTTTGGGGCAAAACTCAGAAATTCCACTTATTTTGGGGCAAAATTCCAAAAATTTCCCTTATTTTGGGGCAAAATTGCAGAAATTTCACTTATTTAGGGGCAAAATTGCAGAAATTTCACTTATTTCAGGGGAAAAAGACAGAAATTTCTTTTATTTTGGTACAAAATTGCAGAAATTTTTCTTATTTTGGGCAAAAAGGCAGAAATTTCCCATATTTTGAGGCAAAAATGCAGAAATTTCACTTATTTCAGGGTAATAAGTCAGAAATTTTCCTTACTTTGGGGCAAAAAAGACAGAAATTCCCTTTGTTTTGGTGGAAAAAGACAAAAATTCCACTTATTTAGAGGCAAAAATGCAGAAATTCCCCTTATTTTGGAGCAAAAATGAAGAAATTTCCCTTTTTTATGGCAAAAAGGTATGCATTCTTCTTATTTTCGGGCAAAAAGGCAGAAATTCCCCATATTTTAGAGCAAAATTGCAGAAATTCCCCTTATTGTGGGGCAAAAAGGCAGAAATTCCCTATATGTTGGGGGAAAAGACAGAAATTCTCCTTATTTTAGAGCAAAACTCAGAAATTTCATTTATTTTGGGGCAAAATTGCAGAAATTTCACTTATTTCAGGGAAAAAAAGCAGAAATTTTCTTATTTTGGGGCAAAAAGGCAGAAATTTCCCATATTTTGAGGCAAAAATCCAGAAATTCCCCTTATTTTGAGGTAAAAAGGCTGAAATTCCCCTTATTTGGGGGCAAAAAGGCAGAAATTTCCCATATTTTGGGGCAAAATTGCAGAAATTTCACTTATTTCAGGGTACTAAGTCAGAAATTTTTCTTACTTTGGGGCAAAAAAGACAGAAATTTCTTTTGTTTTCAGGGAAAAAAACAGAAATTCCACTTATTTAGAGGCAAAAATGCAGAAATTCCCCTTATTTTGGCGCAAAAATGAAGAAATTTCCCTTTTTTATGGCAAAAAGGTATGCATTCTTCTTATTTTCGGGCAAAAAGGCAGAAATTCCCCCTATTTTAGAGCAAAATTGCAGAAATTCCCCTAATTGTGGGGCAAAAAGGCAGAAATTCCCTATATGTTGGGGCAAAAAGACAGAAATTCTCCTTATTTTAAAGCAAAACTCAGAAATTTCACTTATTTTGGGGCAAAATTACAGAAATTTCACTTATTTCAGAAAAAAAAGCAGAAATTTTCTTATTTTGGGGCAAAAAGGCAGAAATTTCCTTTATTTTGGTACAAAATTGCAGAAATTATTCTTATTTTGGGGCAAAAAAGCAGAAATTTCTCATATTTTGGGGCAAAATTGCAGAAAATTTCCTTATTTTGAGGTAAAAAGGCTAAAATTCCCTTTATTTGGTTGCAAAAAGGCAGAAATTTTCCTTATTTGGGGGAAAAATTGCAGAAATTTCACTTATTTGAGGGTAATAAGTCAGAAATTTTCTTTATTTTGGGGCAAAAAAAGACAGAAATTCTCTTTGTTTTGGGGGTAAAAGACAGAAATTCCACTTATTTAGAGGCAAAAAAGCAGAAATTCCCATTATTTTGGAGCAAAAATGAAGAAATTTCTCTTTTTTATGGCAAAAAGGTATGCATTCTTCTTATTTTCGGGCAAAAAGGCAGACATTCCCCCTATTTTAGAGCAAAATTGCAGAAATTCCCCTAATTGTGGGGCACAAAAACAGAAATTCCCTATATGTTGTGGCAAAAAGATAGAAATTCTCCATATTTTGGGGCAAAACTCAGAAATTCCACTTATTTTGGGGCAAAATTCCAAAAATTTCCCTTATTTTGGGGCAAAATTGCAGAAATTTCAATTATTTAGGGGCAAAATTGCAGAAATTTCACTTATTTAAGGGGAAAAAGACAGAAATTTCTTTTATTTTGGTACAAAATTGCAGAAATTTTTCTTATTTTGGGCAAACAGGCAGAAATTTCCCATATTTTGAGGCAAAAATGCAGAAATTTCACTTATTTCAGGGTAATAAGTCAGAAATTTTCCTTACTTTGGGGCAAAAAAGACAGAAATTCCCTTTGTTTTGGTGGAAAAAGACAGAAATTCCACTTATTTAGAGGCAAAAATGCAGAAATTCCCCTTATTTTGGAGCAAAAATGAAGAAATTTCCTTTTTTTATGGCAAAAAGGTATGCATTCTTCTTATTTTCGGGCAAAAAGGCAGAAATTCAACATATTTTAGAGCAAAATTGCAGAAATTCCCCTTATTGTGGGGCAAAAAGGCAGAAATTCCCTATATGTTGGGGGAAAAGACAGAAATTCTCCTTATTTTAGAGCAAAACTCAGAAATTTCATTTATTTTGGGGCAAAATTGCAGAAATTTCACTTATTTCAGGAAAAAAAAGCAGAAATTTTCTTATTTTGGGGCAAAAAGACAGAAATTTCTTTTATTTTGGTACAAAATTGCAGAAAATTTTCTTATTTTGGGGCAAAAAGGCAGAAATTTCTCATATTTTGGGGCAAAAATGCAGAAAATCCCCTTATTTTGAGGTAAAAAGGCTAAAATTCCCCTTATTTGGTTGCAAAAAGGCAGAAATTTCCCTTATTTCGAGGCAAAATTGCAGAAATTTCACTTATTTCAGGGTAATAAGTCAGAAATTTTCCTTATTTTGGGGCAAAAAAGACAGAAATTCCCTTTGTTTTGGGGGAAAAAGACAGAAATTCCACTTATTAAGAGGCAAAAAAGCAGAAATTCCCCTTATTTTGGAGCAAAAATGAAGAAATTTCCCTTTTTTATGGCAAAAAGGTATGCATTCTTCTTGTTTTCGGGCAAAAAGGCAGAAATTCCCCATATTTTGGAGCAAAATTGCAGAAATTCCCCTAATTGTGGGGCAAAAAGGCAGAAATTCCCTATATGTTAGGGCAAAACGACAGAAATTCTCCTCATTTGGGGGCAAAATTCAGAAATTCCATTTATTTTGGGGCAAAATTCCCAAAATTCCCCTTATTTTGGGGCAAAATTGCAGAAATTTCAATTATTTTGGGGCAAAATTGCAGAAATTTCACTTTTTTCAGGGAAAAAAGGCCGAAATTTTCCATTTTTAGGGGCAAAAAGTCAGAAATTCCTAATATTTTGAGGCAAAAATGCAGAAATTCCTCTTATTTTGAAGTAAAAAGGCTGAAATTCCCCTTATTTGGGGGCAAAAATGCAGAAATTTCTCTTATACTGGGGCAAAATTGCAGAAATTTCACTTATTTCAGGGTAATAATTCAGAAATTTTTCTTATTTTGGGGCAAAAAATACAGAAATTCCATTTGTATGGGTGGAGAAAGACAGAAATTCCATTTATTTAGAGGCAAAAAAGCAGAAATTCCCCTTATTTTGAGGTAAAAAGGCTGAAATTCCCCTTATTTTGAGGTAAAAAGCCTGAAATTCCCCTTATTTGGGGGCAAAATGCAGAAATTTTCCATATTTTGGGGCAAAATTGCAGAAATTTCACTTATTTCAGGGTACTAAGTCAGAAATTTTTCTTACTTTGGGGCAAAAAAGACAGAAATTCCCTTTGTTTTCAGGGAAAAAGACAGAAATTCCACTTATTTAGAGGCAAAAATGCAGAAATTCCCCTTATTTTGGAGCAAAAATGAAGAAATTTCCCTTTTTTATGGCAAAAAGGTATGCATTCTTCTTATTTTCAGGCAAAAAGGCAGAAATTCCCCCTATTTTAGAGCAAAATTGCAGAAATTCCCTATATGTTGGGGCAAAAAGACAGAAATTCTCCTTATTTTGGGGCAAAACTCAGAAATTCCACTTATTTTGGAACAAAATTTCAGAAATTTCCCTTATTTTTGGCCAAAATTGCAGAAATTTCACTTTTTTGGGGGCAAAATTGCAGAAATTTCACTTATTTCAGGGAAAAAAAGCAGAAATTTTCTTATTTTGGGGCAAAAAGGCAGAAATTTCCCATATTTTGAGGCAAAAATGCAGAAATTCCCCTTATTTTGAGGTAAAAAGGCTGAAATTCCCCTTATTTGGGGGCAAAAAGGCAGAAATTTCCCATATTTTGGGGAAAAATTGCAGAAATTTCACTTATTTCAGGGTACTAAGTTAGAAATTTTTCTTACTTTGGGGCCAAAAAGACAGAAATTCCCTTTGTTTTCAGGGAAAAAGACAGAAATTCCACTTATTTAGAGGCAAAAATGCAGAAATTCCCCTTATTTTGGAGCAAAAATTAAGAAATTTCCCTTTTTTATGGCAAAAAGGTATGCATTCTTCTTATTTTCGGGCAAAAAGGCAGAAATTCCCCTTATTTTAGAGCAAAATTGCAGAAATTCCCCTAATTGTGGGGCAAAAAGGCAGAAATTCCCTATATGTTGGGGCAAAATACAGAAATTCTCCTTATTTTGGTGAAAAACTCAGAAATTCCACTTATTTTGGGGCAAAATTGCAGAAATTTCCCTTATTTTGGGGCAAAATTGCAGAAATTTCACTTATTTTGGGGCAAAATTGCAGAAATTTCACTTTTTTCAGGGTAATAAGTCAGAAATTTTCCTTATTTTGGGGCAAAAAAGACAGAAATTCCCTATGTTCTGGGGGAAAAAGACAGTAATTCCACTTTTTTAGAGGCAAAAAAGCAGAAATTCCTTTTATTTTAGAGTAAAAATGAAGAAATTTCTTTTTTTTGTGGCAAAAGGTATACATTCCCTTTATTTTCGGGCAAAAAGGCAGAAATTCCCCGTATTTTGGAGCAAACTTGCAGATATTCCCCTAATTGTGGGGCAAAAAGGCAGAAATTCCCTATATGTTGGGGCAAAAAGACAGAAATTCTCCTTATTTTGGGGCAAAACTCAGAAATTCCACTTATTTTGGGGCAAAATTCCAGAAATTTCCCTTATTTTGGGGCAAAATTGCAGAAATTTCACTTATTTTCAGGCAAAATTACATAAATTTCACTTATTTCAGAAAAAAAGCAGAATTTTCTTTTAAAAAGGCAGAAATTTCTTTTATTTTGTTACAAAATTGCAGAAATTTTTCTTATTTTGGGGCAAAAAGGCAGAAATCTCCCATATTTTGGGGCAAAAATGCAGAAATTCCTCTTATTTTGAGGTAAAAAGGCTGAAATTCCCCTTATTTGGGGGCAAAAGGTCAGAAATTTCCCTTATTTTGAGGCAAAGTTGCAGAAATTTCACTTATTTCAGAGAAAAAAAGCAAAAACTTTTCTTATTTTAGGGCAAAATGCAGAAATTCCCATTATTTTGGGGCAAAAGGCAGAAATTCACCTTATTTTGTGGTAAAATTGCAGACATTTCACATATTTCAGGGCAAAAAGTTAGAAATTCCCCTTATTAGGGGGCAAAAAGGCACAAATTCCCCTTATTTTGGGATAAAATTGCAGAAATGTCCCTTGTTTGGGGGCAAAAAGGCAGAAAATCCCCTTAATTTTTGGCAAAAAAGCAGAAATTTCCCGTATTTTGGAGCAAAATTGCAGAAATTCCCCTAATATTGGGGCAAAAATGCAGAAATTCCTATTATTTGGGGCAAATCGGCAGAAGTTCCCCTTATTTTCGGAAAAAGAGGCAGAAATTACCTGTATTTTGAAGCAAAATTGCAGAAACTCCCCTAATTTTGGGGCAAAAAGTCATAAATTTCTCATATTTTGGGGCAAAAATGCAGAAATTTTTCTTATTTTGAGGTAAAAAGGCTGAAATTCCCCTTATTTGGGGGCAAAAAAGAAGAATTTCTCTTATTTTGGGGCAAAATTGCAGAAATTTCACTTATTTCAGAGTAATAAGTCAGAAATTTTCGTTATTTTGGGGCAAAAAAAACAGAAATTCCCTTTGTTTTGGGGGGAAAAGACAGAAATTCCACTTTTTTAGAGGCAAAAAAGCAGAAATAACTTTTATTTTGGAGTAAAAATGTAGAAATTTCCCTTTTTTATGGCAAAAAGGTATGCATTCTTCTTATTTTCGGGCAAAAAGGCAGAAATTCCCCGTATTTTCGAGCAAAATTGCAAAAATTCCCCTAATTTTAGGGCAAAAAGGCAGAAATTCCCTATATGTTGGGGCAAAAAGACAGAAATTCTCCTTATTTTGGGGCAAAACTCAGAAATTCCACTTATTTTGGGGCAAAATTCTAGAAATTTTTCTTATTTTAAAGCAAAATTGCAGAAATTTCACTTATTTTGGGGTAAAATTGCAGAAATTTCACTTATTTCAGGGAAAAAAGGCAGAAATTTTCTTATTTTGGGGCAAAAAGGAAAAATTTCCTAATATTTTGTGGCAAAAATGCCGAAATTCCCCTTATTTTGAGGTAAAAAAGCTGAAATTTCCCTTATTTGGGGGCAAAAAGGCAGAAATTTCCCTTATTTTGGGGCAAAATTGCAGAAATTTCACTTATTTCAGGGTAATAAGTCAGAAATTTTCCTTATTTTGGGGCCAAAAGGACAGAAATTCCCTTTGTTTTGGGGGAAAAAGAGAGAAATTCCACTTATTTAGAGGCAAAAAAGCAGAAATTCCCCTTATTTTGGAGCAAAAATGAAGAAATTTCCCTTTTTTATGGCAAAAAGGTATGCATTCTTCTTATTTTCGGGCAAAAAGGCAGAAATTTTCCGTATTTTGAAGCAAAATTGCAGAAATTCCCCTAATTGTGGGGCAAAAAAACAGAAATTCCCTATATGTTGGGGCAAAAAGACAGAAATTCTCCTTATTTTGGGGTAAAACTCAGAAATTCCACTTATTTTGGGGGCAAAATTCCAGAAATTTCCCTTATTTTGGGGCAAAATTGCAGAAATTTTACTTATTTTGGGGCAAAATTGCAGAAATTTCACTTATTTCAGAAAAATAAGCAGAATTTATTTATTTTGGTGCAAAAAGGCAGAAATTTCTTTTATTTTGGTACAAATTGCAGAAATTTTTCTTATTTTGGGGCAAAAAGGCAGAAATCTTCATATTTTGGGGCAAAAATGCAGAAATTCCTCTTATTTTGAGGTAAAAAGTCTGAAATTTCCCTTATTTGGGGGCAAAAAGGAAGAAATTTCCCTTATTTTGAGGCAAAATTGCAGAAATTTCACTTATTTCAGGATAATAAGTCAGAAATTTTCGTTATTTTGGGGCAAAAGAGAGAAATTTCTTTTGTTTTGGGGGAAAAAAACAGAAATTCCACTTTTTTAGAGGCAAAAAAAGCAGAAATTCCTTTTATTTTGGAGTAAAAATGAAGAAATTTCCCTTTTTTGTGGCAAAAGGTATACATTCCACTTATTTTGGGGCTAAAAAGCAGAAATTACCCGTATTTTGGAGCAAAATTGCAGAAATTCCCCTAATTGTAGGGCAAGAAGAGAGAAATTCCCTATATGTTGGGGCAAAAAGAAACAAATTCTCCTTATTTTGGGTCAAAACTCAGAAATTCTACTGATATTGGGGCAAAATTCCAGAAATTTCCCTTATTTTGGGGCAAAATTGCAGAAATTTCACTTATTTTTGGGCAAAATTGCAGAAATTTCACTTATTTCAAAAAAAAAGCAGAAATTTCCTTATTTTGGTGCAAAAAGGCAGAAATTTCTTTTAAATTGGTACAAAATTGCAGAAATTTTTCTTATTTGGGGGCAAAAAGGCAGAAATCTCCCATATTTTGGGGCAAAAATGCAGAAATTTCTCTTATTTTGAGGTATAAAGGCTGAAATTCCCCTTATTTGGGGGCAAAAAGGCAGAAATTTCCCTTATTTTGGGGCAAAATTGCAGAAATTTCACTTATTTCAGGGTAATAAGTCAGAAATTTTCCTTATTTTGGGGCAAAAAAGACAGAAATTCCCTTTGTTTTGGGGGAAAAAGACAGAAATTCCACTTATTTAGAGGCAAAAAAGCAGAAATTTTCCTTATTTTGTAGCAAAACTGAAGAAATTTCTATTTTTTATGGCAAAAAGGTATGCATTCTTCTTATTTTCGGGCAAAAAGGCAGAAATTCCCCGTATTTTGGAGCAAAATTGCAGAAATTTTTCTCATTGTGGGGCAAGAAGGGGGAAATTCCCTATATGTTGGGGCAAAAAGACAGAAATTCTCCTTATTATGGGGCAAAACTCAGAAATTCCACTTATTTTGGTGCAAAATTCCAGAAATTTCCCTTATTTTAGGGCAAAATTGCAGAAATTTCACTTATTTTGGGGCAAAATTGCAGAAATTTAACTTATTTCAGAAAAAAATTCAGAAATTTTTCTATTTTGGTGCAAAAAGGCAGAAATTTCTTTTATTTTGGTACAAAATTGCAGAAATTTTTCTTATTTTGGGGCAAAAAGGCAGAAATCCCCCATATTTTGAGGCAAAAATGCAGAAATTCCTCTTATTTTGAGGTAATAAGGCTGAAATTTCCCTTATTTGGGGGCAAAAAGGCAGAAATTTCCCTTATTTTGAGGCAAAATTGCAGAAATTTCACTTATTTCAGGGTAATAAGTCAGAAATTTTCTTTATTTTGGGGCAAAAAAGACAGAAAATCCCTTTGTTTTGGGAGAAAAAGACAGAAATTCCACATTTTTAGAGGCAAAAAAGCAGAAATTCCTTTTATTTTGGAGTAAAAATGAAGAAATTTCCCTTTTTTATGGCAAAAAGGTATGCATTCCACTTATTTTCGGGCAAAAAGGCAGAAATTACCCGTATTTTGGAGCAATATTGCAGAAATTCCCCTAATTGTGGGGCAAAGGGGCAGAAATTCCCTATATGTTAGGGCAAAAAGACAGAAATTCTCCTTATTTTGGGGCAAAACTCAGAAATTCTACTTATTTTGGGGCAAAATTCCAGAAATTTCCCTTATTTTGGGGCAAAATTGCAGAAATTTCACTTATTTTGGGGCAAAATTGCAGAAATTTCACTTATTTCAGGGTAATAAGTCAGAAATTTTCCTTATTTTGGGGCCAAAAAGACAGAAATTCCCTTTGTTTTGGGGGAAAAAGACAGAAATTCCACTTATTTAGAGGCAAAAAAGCAGAAATTCCTCTTATTTTGGAGCAAAATTGCAGAAATTCCCCTAATTGTGGGGCAAAAAGGCAGATATTCCCTATATGTTGGGGCAAAAAGAAACAAATTCTCCTTATTTTGGGTCAAAACTCAGAAATTCCACTGATATTGGGGCAAAATTCCAGAAATTTCCCGTATTTTGGGGCAAAATTGCAGAAATTTCACTTATTTTGGGGCAAAATTGCAGAAATTTCACTTATTTCAGA
Organism: Micromys minutus; assembly: GCF_963924665.1. Lineage (NCBI taxonomy): Eukaryota > Metazoa > Chordata > Mammalia > Rodentia > Muridae > Micromys > Micromys minutus. Next base: position 718,031 of record NW_027667729.1, on the reverse strand, counting down.
AAAAAAAGCAGGAATTTTCTTATTTTGGTGCAAAAAGGTGGAAATTTCTTTTATTTTGGTACAAAATTGCAGAAATTTTTCTTATTTTGGGGCAAAAAGGCAGAAATCTCCCATATTTTGGGGCAAAAATGCAGAAATTTCTCTTATTTTGAGGTAAAAAGGCTGAAATTCCCCTTATTTGGGGGCAAAAAGGCAGAAATTTCCCTTATTTTGGGGCAAAATTGCAGAAATTTCACTTATTTCAGGCTAATAAGTCAGAAATTTTCCTTATTTTGGGGCAAAAAAGACAGAAATTTCCTTTGTTTTGGGGGATAAAAACAGAAATACCACTTATTTAGAGGCAAAAAAGCAGAAATTCCCCTTAATTTGGAGCAAAACTGAAGAAATTTCTATTTTTTATGGCAAAAGGGTATGCATTCTTCTTATTTTCGGGCAAAAAGGCAGAAATTCCCTATATGTTGGGGCAAAAAGACAGAAATTCTCCTTATTTTGGGGCAAAACACAAAAATTCCACTTATTTTGGTGCAAAATTCCAGAAATTTCCCTTATTTTAGGGCAAAATTGCAGAAATTTCACTTATTTTGGGGCAAAATTGCAGAAATTTAACTTATTTCAGAAAAAAATTCAGAAATTTTTCTATTTTGGTGCAAAAAGGCAGAAATTTTTTTTATTTTGGTACAAAATTGCAGAAATTTTTCTTATTTTGGGGCAAAAAGTCAGAAATCTCCCATATTTAGGGGAAAAATGCAGAAATTCCTCTTATTTTGAGGTAAAAGGCTGAAATTCCTTTTATTTGGGGGCAAAAAGGCAGAAATTTCCCTTATTTTGAGGCAAAATTGCAGAAATTTCACTTATTTCAGGGTAATAAGTCAGAAATTTTCTCTATTTTGGGGCAAAAAAGACAGAAATTCCCTTTGTTTTGGGAGAAAAATACAGATATTTCACTTTTTTAGAGGCAAAAAAGCAGAAATTCCTTTTATTTTGGAGTAAAAATGAAGAAATTTCCCTTTTTTGTGGCAAACGGTATGGATTCCACTTATTTTTGGGCTAAAAAGCAGAAATTACCTGTATTTTAGAGCAAAATTGCAGAAATTCCCCTAATTGTAAGGCAAAATGGCAGAAATTCCCTATATGTTAGGGCAAAAAGACAGAAATTCTCTTTATTTTTGGGGCAAAACTCAGAAATTCCATTTATTTTGCGGCAAAATTCCAGAAATTTCTCTTATTTTGGGGCAAAATTGCAGATATTTCACTTATTTTGGGGCAAAATTGCAGAAATTTCACTTATTTTATGGTAAAAAGGCAGAAATTATACTTATTTTGATGCAAAAATGCAGAAATTCCAAATATTTTGTGGCAAAAATGAAGAAATTCCCTTTATTTTGAGGTAAAAAGGCAGAAATTCCCCTTATTTGGGGGCAAAAAAAAGAAATTTCACTTATTTTGGGGCAAAAACTCAGAAATTCCACATTTTTGGTCAAAATTCCAGAAATTTCCCTTATTTTGGGGCAAAATTGCAGAAATTTCACTTATTTTGGTGCAAAATTGCAGAAATTTAACTTATTTCACAAAAAAATTCAGAAATTTTCGTATTTTGGTGCAAAAAGGCAGAATTATCTTTTATTTTAATACAAAATTGCAGAAATTTCTCTTATTTTGGGGCAAAAAGGCAGAAATCTCCCATATTTTGGGGCAAAAATGAAGATATTCCTCTTATTTTGAGGTAAAAAGGCTGAAATTTCCTTTATTTGGGGGCAAAAAGGCAGAAATTTCCCTTATTTTGAGGAAAATTGCAGAAATTTCACTTATTTCAGGGTAATAAGTCAGAAATTTTCGTTATTTTGGGGCAAAAAACACAGAAATTCCCTTTGTTTTGGGGGAAAAAGACAGAAATTCCACTTTTTTAGAGGCAAAAAAGCAGAAATTCCTTTTATTTTGGAGTAAAAATGAAGAAATTTCTTTTTTTGTGGCAAAAGGTATACATTCCACTTATTTTTGGGCTAAAAAGCAGAAATTACCCGTATTTTGGAGCAAAATTGCAGAAAATCCCCTAATTGTGGGGCAAAGAGGCAGAAATTCCCTATATGTTAGGGCAAAAAGACAGAAATTCTCCTTATTTTGGGGCAAAATTCAGAAATTCCACTTATTTTGCGGCAAAATTCTAGAAATTTCCCTTATTTTGGGGAAAAATTGCAGAAATTTCACTTATTTTGGGGCAAAATTGCAGTAATTTCACTTATTTTGGGGCAAAATTGCAGAAATTCCAAATATTTTGTGGCAAAAATGCAGAAATTCCCCTTATTTTAAGGTAAAAAGGCAGAAATTCCCCTTATTTGGGGGTAAAAAACAGAAATTTCCCTTATTTTGGGGCAAAATTGCAGAAATTTCACTTATTTTGGGGCAAAATTGCAGAAATTTCACTTATTTCAGAAAAAAATTCAGAAATTTTCCTATTTTGGTGCAAAAAGGCAGAAATTTCTATTTTGGTACAAAATTGCAGAAATTTTTCTTTTTTTGGGGCAAAAAGGCACAAATCTCCCATATTTTGGGGAAAAATGCAGAAATTCCTCTTATTTTGAGGTAAAAAGGTAGAAATTTCCCTTATTTGTGGGAAAAAGGCAGAAATTTCCCTTATTTTGAGGCAAAATTGCAGAAATTTCACTTATTTCAGTGTAATAAGTCAGAAATTTTCCTTATTTTGGGGCAAAAAAAGACAGAAATTCCCTTTGTTTTGGGGGAAAAAGACAGAAATTCCACTTTTTTAGTGGAAAAAAAGCAGAAATTCATTTTATTTTGGAGTAAAAATGAAGAAATTTCTTTTTTTTTGTGGCAAAAGATATACATTCCCCTTATTTTCAGGCTAAAAAGCAGAAATTCCCCGTATTTTGGAGCAAAATTGCAGAAATTCCCCTAATTGTGGGGCAAAAAGGCAGAAATTTCCGATATGTTAGGGCAAAAAGACAGAAATTCTTTTTATTTTGGGGCTAAACTCAGAAATTCCACTTATTTTGGGGCAAAATTCCAGAAATTTCCCTTATTTTGGGGCAAAATTGCAGAAATTTCACTTATTTTGGGGCAAAATTGCAGAAATTTCACTTATTTCAGGGTAATAAGTCAGAAATTTTCCTTATTTTGGGGCCAAAAAGACAGAAATTTCTTTGGTTTGGGGTGAAAAAGATAGAAATTCCACTTATTTAGAGGCAAAAAAGCAGAAATTCCTCTTATTTTGGAGCAAAAATGAAGAAATTTCCTTTTTTTATGGCAAAAAGGTATGCATTCTTCTTATTTTCGGGCAAAAAGGCAGAAATTCCCAGTATTTTGGAGCAAAATTGCAGAAATTCCCCTAATTGTGGGGCAAAAAAGCAGAAATTCCCTATATGTTGGGGCAAAAAGAAACAAATTCTCCTTGTTTTGGGGCAAAACTCAAAAATTCCACTGATATTGGGGCAAAATTCCAGAAATTTCCCTTATTTTGGGGCAAAATTGCAGAAATTTCACTTATTTTGGGGCAAAATTGCAGAAATTTCACTTATTTCAGAAAAAAAAGCAGAAATTTTCTTATTTTGGTGCAAAAAGGTGGAAATTTCTTTTATTTTGGTACAAAATTGCAGAAATTTTTCTTATTTTGGGGCAAAAAGGCAGAAATCTCCCATATTTTGGGGCAAAAATGAAGAAATTTCTCTTATTTTGAGGTAAAAAGGCTGAAATTCCCATTATTTGGGGGCAAAAAGGCAGAAATTTCCCTTATTTTGAGGCAAAATTGCAGAAATTTCACTTATTTCAGTGTAATAAGTCAGAAATTTTATTTATTTTGGGGCAAAAAAGACAGAAATTCTTTTTGTTTTGAGGGAAAAAGGCAGAAATTCCACTTTTTTAGCGGCAAAAAAGCAAAAATTCATTTTATTTTGGAGTAAAAATGAAGAAATTTCTTTTTTTTGTGGCAAAAAGTATACATTCCCCTTATTTTCAGGCTAAAAAGCAGAAATTCCTTGTATTTTGGAGCAAAATTGCAGAAATTCCCCTAATTGTGGGGCAAAAAGGCAGAAATTGCCTATATGTTGGGGCAAAAATACAGAAATTCTCCTAAATGTGGGGCAAAACTCAGAAATTCCACTTATTTTGGGGCAAAATTCCAGAAATTTCCCTTATTTTGGGGCAAAAATGCAGAAATTTCACTTATTTTGGGGCAAAATTGCAGAAATTTCACTTATTTCAGGGTAATAAGTCAGAAATTTTCCTTATTTTGGAGCAAAAAAACAGAAATTCCCTTTGTTTTGGGGGAAAAACAGAAATTCCACTTATTTAGAGGCAAAAAAGCTGAAATTCCCCTTATTTTGGAGCAAAAATGAAGAAATTTCCCTTTTTATGGCAAAACGGTATGCATTCTTCTTATTTTCGGGCAAAAAGGCAGAAATTTTCCGTATTTTGGAGCAAAATTGCAGAAATTCCCCTAATTGTGGGGCGAAAAGGCAGAAATTACCTATATGTTGGGGCAAAAAGACAGTATATTCTCCTTATTTTGGGGCAAAACTCAGAAATTCCACTTATTTTAAGGCAAAATTCCAGAAATTTCCTTTATTTGGGAGCAAAATTGCAGAAATTTCTGTTATTTTGGGGCAAAATTGCAGAAATTTCACTTATTTCAGAAAAAAAAGCAGAAATTTTCTTATTTTGGTGCAAAAAGGCGGAATTTTCTTTTATTTTGGTACAAAATTGCAGAAATTTTTCTTATTTTGGGGCAAAAAGGCAGAAATCTCCCATATTTTGGGGCAAAAATGCAGAAATTCCTCTTATTTTGAGGTAAAAAGGCTGAAATTCCCCTTATTTGGAGGCAAGAAGGCAGAAATTTTTCTTATTTTGGGGCAAAATTGCAGAAATTTCACTTATTTCAGAGTAGTCAGTCAGAAATTTTTCTCATTTTGGGGCAAAAAAGCAGAAATTCCTTTTATTTTGGAGTAAAATTGAAGAAATTTTTTTTTGTGGCAAATGGTATACATTCCCCTTATTTTCAGGCTAAAAAGCAGAAATTACCCGTATTTTGGAGCAAAATTGCAAAAATTCCGCTAATTGTGGGGCAAAAAGGCAGAAATTCCCTGTAAGTTAGAGCAAAAAAACAGAAAATCTCCTTATTTTGGGGCAAAACTCAGAAATTCCATTTACTTTGGGGCAAAATTCCAAAAATTTCCCTTATTTTGGGCCAAAATTGCAGAAATTTCACTTATTTTGAGGCAAAATTGCATAAATTTCACTTATTTCATCAGGGTAATAAGTCAGAAATTTTCATTATTTTGGGGCAAAAAACACAAAAATTCCCTTTGTTTTGGGGGAAAAAGACAGAAATTCCACTTTTTTAGGGGCAAGAAAAGCAGAAATTCCTTTTATTTTGGAGTAAAAATGAAGAAATTTCCCTTTTTTGTGGCAAAATGTATACATTCCACTTATTTTTGGGCTAAAAAGCTGAAATTACCCGTATTTTGGAGCAAAATTGCAGAAATTCCCATAATTGTGGGGCAAAATGCAGAAATTCCCTATATGTTAGGGCAAACAGACAGAAATTCTCCTTATTTTGGGGCAAAACTCAGAAATTCCACTTATTTTGGGGCAAAATTCCAGAAATTTCCCTTATTTTGTGGCAAAATTGCCGAAATTTCACTTATTTTGGGGCAAAATTGCAGAAATTTCACTTATTTCATGGTAAAAAGGCAGAAATTTTCCTCATTTTGGGGCAAAAATGCAGAGATTCCAAATATTTTGTGGTAAAATTGCAAAAATTCCCCTTATTTTGAGGTAAAAATGCAGAGATTCCAAATATTTTGTGGTAAAATTGCAAAAATTCCCCTTATTTTGAGGTAAAAATGCAGAAATTCCCCTTATTTGGGGGCAAAAAGCAGAAATTTCCCTTATTCTGGGACAAAATTGCAGAAATTTCACTTATTTCAGGGTAATAAGTCAGAAATTTTCCTTATTTGGGGCAAAAAAGACAGAAATTCCTTTTGTTTTGAGGGAAAAAGTCAGAAATTCCACTTATTTAGAAGCAAAAAAGCAGAAATTCCCCTTATTTTGGAGCAAAAATGAAGAAATTTCCTTTTTTCGTGGCAAAAGGTATGCATTCTTCTTATTTTCAGGCTAAACAGCAGAAATTCCCCGTATTTTTGAGCAAAATTGCAGAAATTCCCCTAATTGTGGGACAAAAAGGCAGAAATTTGCTATATGTTGGGGCAAAAAGACAGAAATTCTTTTTATTTTGGGGCAAAACTCAGAAATTCCACTTATTTTGGGACAAAATTCCAGAAATTTCACTTATTTTGGGGCAAAATTGCAGAAATTTCACTTATTTTGGCAAAATTGCAGAAATTTCAATTATTTCAGAAAAAAAGCAGAAATTTTCTTATTTTGGTGCAAAAAGGCAGAAATTTCTTTTATTTTGGTACAAAATTGCAGAAATTTTTCTTATTTGGTGGCAAAAAGCAGAAATCCCCTATATTTTGGGGCAAAAATGCATAAATTCCTCTTATTTTGAGGTAAAAATGCTGAAATTTCCCTTATTTGGGGGAAAAAAGACAGAAATTTCCCTTATTTTGAGGCAAAATTGCAGAAATTTCACTTATTTCAGGGTAATAAGTCAGAAATTTTTCTTACTTTGGGGCAAAAAACAGAAATTCCCTTTGTTTTGGGGGAAAAAGACAGAAATTCCACTTATTTAGAGGCAAAAAAGCAGAAATTCTTCTTTATTGGAGCAAAAATGAAGAAATTTATCTTTTTTTGTGGCAACAGGTATACATTCCGCTTATTTTCGGGCTAAAAAGCAGAAATTCCCCGTATTTTGTATCAAAATTGCAGAAATTCCCCTTATTTTGGAGCAAAAATAAAGAAATTTCCCTTTTTTGTGGCAAAAAGGTATGCATTCTTCTTATTTTCGGGCAAAAAGGCAGAAATTCCCTTTATTTTGGAGCAAAATTGCAGAAATTCCCCTAATTGTGGGGCAAAAAGGCAGAAATTCCCTATATGTTGGGGCAAAAAGACAGCAATTCTCCTTATTTTGGGGCAAAACTCAGAAATTCCACTTATTTTGGGGCAAAATTCCAGAAATTTCCCTTATTTTGGGGCAAAATTGCAGAAATTTTACTTATTTTGGGGCAAAATTGCAGAAATTTCACTTATTTCAGAAAAAAAAGCAGAATTTATTTATTTTGGTGCAAAAAGGCTGAAATTTCTTTTATTTTGGTACAAAATTGCAGAAATTTTTTTTATTTTGGGGCAAAAAGGCAGAAATCTCCCATATTTTGTGGCAAAAATGCAGAAATTTCTCTTATTTTGAGGTAAAAAGGCTGAATTTCCCCTTATTTAGGGGCAAAAAGGCAGAAATTTCCCTTATTTTGGTGCAAAATTGCATAAATTTCACTTATTTCAGGGTAATAAGTCAGAAATTTTCCTTATTTTGGGGCAAAAAACACAGAAATTCCCTTTGTTTTGGGGGAAAAATACAGAAATTCCACTTTTTTAGAGGCAAAAAAGCAGAAATTCCTATTATTTTGGAGTAAAAATGAAGAAATTTCCCTTTTTTGTGGCAAAATGTATACATTCCACTTATTTTTGGGCAAAAAAGCAGAAATTACCCGTATTTTGGAGCAAAATTGCAGAAATTCCCCTAATTGTGGGGCAAAAGGCAGAAATTCCCTATATTGGGGAAAAAGACAGAAATTCTCCTTATTTTGGGGCAAAACTCAGAAATTCCACTTATTTTGCGGCAAAATTCCAGAAATTTCCCTTATTTTGGGGCAAAATTGCAGAAATTTCACTTATTTTGGGGCAAAATTGCAGAAATTTCACTTATTTCATTGTAATAAGTCAGAAATTTTCGTTATTTTGGGGCAAAAAAGACAGAAATTCCCTTTGTTTTGGGGGAAAAACACAGAAATTCCACTTTTTTAGAGGCAAAAAAGCAGAAATTCCTATTATTTTGGAGTAAAAATGAAGAAATTTCCCTTTTTTGTGGCCAAAGGTATACATTCCACTTATTTTTGGGCTAAAAAGCAGAAATTACCCGTATTTTGGAGCAAGATTGCAGAAATTCCCCTAATTGTGGGGCAAAAAGGCAGAAATTCTCTATATGTTAAGGCAAAAAGAGAGAAATTCTCCTTATTTTGGGGCAAAACTCAGAAATTCCACTTATTTTGGGGCAAAATTCCAGAAATTTCCCTTATTTTGGGGCAAAATTGCAGAAATTTCACTTATTTGGGGCAAAATTGCAGAAATTTCACTTATTTCATAGTAAAAAGGCAGAAATTATCCTTATTTTGGGGCAAAAATGCAGAAATTCCAAATATTTTGTAGCAAAAATGCAGAAATTCCCCTTATATTGAGGTAAAAAGGCAGAAATTCCCCTTATTTGGGGGCAAAAAACAGAAATTTCCCTTATTTTGGGGCAAAATTGCAGAAAGTTCACTTATTTTGGGGCAAAATTGCAGAAATTTCACTTATTTCAGAGTAATAAGTCAGAAATTTTCCTTATTTTGGGGCCAAAAAGACAGAAATTTCCTTTGTTTTGGGGTGAAAAAGATAGAAATTCCACTTATTTAGAGGCAAAAAAGCAGAAATTCCTCTTATTTTGGAGCAAAAATGAAGAAATTTCCTTTTTTTATGGCAAAAAGGTATGCATTCTTCTTATTTTCGGACAAAAAGGCAGAAATTCCCAGTATTTTGGAGCAAAATTGCAGAAATTCCCCTAATTGTGGGGCAAAAAGGCAGAAATTCCCTATATGTTAGGGCAAAAAGAAACAAATTCTCCTTATTTTGGGTCAAAACTCAGAAATTCCACTGATATTGGGGCAAAATTCCAGAAATTTCCCTTATTTTGGGGCAAAATTGCAGAAATTTCACTTATTTTGGGGCAAAATTGCAGAAATTTCACTTATTTCAGAAAAAAAAGCAGAAATTTTCTTATTTTGGTGCAAAAAGGCGGAAATTTCTTTTATTTTGGTACAAAATTGCAGAAATTTTTCTTATTTGGGGGCAAAAAGGCAGAAATCTCCCATATTTTGGGGCAAAAATGAAGAAATTTTTCTTATTTTGAGGTAAAAAGGCTGAAATTCCCATTATTTGGGGGCAAAAAGGCAGAAATTTCCCTTATTTTGAGGCAAAATTGCAGAAATTTCACTTATTTCAGTGTAATAAGTCAGAAATTTTCTTTATTTTGGGGCAAAAAAGACAGAAATTCTTTTTGTTTTGAGGGAAAAGGGCAGAAATTCCACTTTTTTAGCGGCAAAAAAGCAAAAATTCATTTTATTTTGGAGTAAAAATGAAGAAATTTCTTTTTTTTTTTGTGGCAAAAAGTATACATTCCCCTTATTTTCAGGCTAAAAAGCAGAAATTCCCCGTATTTTGGAGCAAAATTGCAGAAATTCCCCTAATTGTGGGGCAAAAAGGCAGAAATTGCCTATATGTTGGGGCAAAAAGACAGAAATTCTCCTAATTTTGGGGCAAAACTCAGAAATTCCACTTATTTTGGGGCAAAATTCCAGAAATTTCCCTTATTTTGGGGCAAAATTGCAGAAATTTCACTTATTTTGGGGCAAAATTGCAGAAATTTCACTTATTTCAGGGTAATAAGTCAGAAATTTTCCTTATTTTGGAGCAAAAAATCAAAAATTCCCTTTGTTTTAGGGGAAAAAGACAGAAATTCCACTTATTTAGAGGCAAAAAAGCTGAAATTCCCCTTATTTTGGAGCAAAAATGAAGAAATTTCCCTTTTTTATGGCAAAAAGGTATGCATTCTTCTTATTTTCGGGCAAAAAGGCAGAAATTCCCCGTATTTTGGAGCAAAATTGCAGAAATTCCCCTAATTGTGGGGTGAAAAGGCAGAAATTCCCTATATGTTGGGGCAAAAAGACAGAAATTCTCCTTATTTTGGGGCAAAACTCAGAAATTCCACTGATATTGGGGCAAAATTCCAGAAATTTCCCTTATTTTGGGGCAAAATTGCAGAAATTTCACTTATTTTGGGGCAAAATTGCAGAAATTTCACTTATTTCAGAAAAAAAAGCAGAAATTTTCTTATTTTGGTGCAAAAAGGCGGAAATTTCTTTTATTTTGGTACAAAATTGCAGAAATCTTTCTTATTTTGGGGCAAAAAGGCAGAAATCTCCCATATTTTGGGGCAAAAATGCAGAAATTTTTCTTATTTTGAGGTAAAAAGGCTGAAATTCCCCTTATTTGGAGGCAAAAAGGCAGAAATTTTTCTTATTTTGGGGCAAAATTGCAGAAATTTCACTTATTTCAGAGTAGTCAGTCAGAAATTTTTCTTATTTTGGGGCAAAAAAGCAGAAATTCCTTTTATTTTGGAGTAAAAATGAAGAAATTTCTTTTTTGTGGCAAATCTATAAATTCCACTTATTTTCAGGCTAAAAAGCAGAAATTACCCGTATTTTGGAGCAAAATTGCAAAAATTCCGCTAATTGTGGGGCAAAAAGGCAGAAATTCCCTGTAAGTTAGAGCAAAAAAACAGAAAATCTCCTTATTTTGGGGCAAAACTCAGAAATTCCTATTACTTTGGGGCAAATTTCCAAAAATTTCCCTTATTTTGGGCCAAAATTGCAGAAATTTCACTTATTTTGAGGCAAAATTGCATAAATTTCACTTATTTCAGGGTAATAAGTCAGAAATTTTCCTTATTTTGGGGCAAAAAACACAGAAATTCCCTTTGTTTTGGGGGAAAAAGACAGAAATTCCACTTTTTTAGAGGCAAAAAAGCAGAAATTCCTTTTATTTTGGAGTAAAAATGAAGAAATTTCCCTTTATGTGGCAAAATGTATACATTCCACTTATTTTTGGGCTAAAAAGCTGAAATTACCCGTATTTTGGAGCAAAATTGCAGAAATTCCCCTAATTGTGGGGCAAAATGCAGAAATTCCCTATATGTTAGGGCAAACAGACAGAAATTCTCCTTATTTTGGAGCAAAACTCAGAAATTCCACTTATTTGGGGGCAAAATTCCAGAAATTTCCCTTATTTTGTGGCAAAATTGCAGAAATTTCCTTTACATTGGGGCAAAATTGCAGAAATTTCCCTTATTTTGGGGCAAAATTGCAGAAATTTCACTTATTTCATGGTAAAAAGGCAGAAATTTTCCTCATTTTGGGGCAAAAATGCAGAGATTCCAAATATTTTGTGGTAAAATTGCAAAAATTCCCCTTATTTTGAGGTAAAAAGGCAGAAATTCCCCTTATTTGGGGGCAAAAAGCAGAAATTTCCCTTATTCTGGGACAAAATTGCAGAAATTTCACTTATTTCAGGGTAATAAGTCAGAAATTTTCCTTATTTGGGGCAAAAAAGACAGAAATTCCTTTTGTTTTGGGGGAAAAAGTCAGAAATTCCACTTATTTAGAAGCAAAAAAGCAGAAATTCCCCTTATGTTGGAGCAAAAATGAAGAAATTTCCTTTTTTGTGGCAAAAGGTATGCATTCTTCTTATTTTCAGGCTAAAAAGCAGAAATTCCCCGTATTTTGGAGCAAAATTGCATAAATTCCCCTAATTGTGGGACAAAAAGGCAGAAATTTGCTATATGTTGGGGCAAAAAGACAGAAATTCTTTTTATTTTGGGGCAAAACTCAGAAATTCCACTTATTTTAGGACAAAATTCCAGAAATTTCACTTATTTTGGGGCAAAATTGCAGAAATATCACTTATTTTGGCAAAATTGCAGAAATTTCAATTATTTCAGAAAAAAAGCAGAAATTTTCTTATTTTGGTGCAAAAAGGCAGAAATTTCTTTTATTTTGGTACAAAATTGCAGAAATTTTTCTTATTTGGGGGCAAAAAGCAGAAATCCCCTATATTTTGGGGCAAAAATGCATAAATTCCTCTTATTTTGAGGTAAAAAGGCTGAAATTTCCCTTATTTGGGGGCAAAAAGACAGAAATTTCCCATATTTTGAGGCAAAATTGCAGAAATTTCACTTATTTCAGGGTAATAAGCAGAAATTTTTCTTACTTTGGGGCAAAAAACAGAAATTCCCTTTGTTTTGGGGGAAAAAGACAGAAATTCCACTTATTTAGAGGCAAAAAAGCAGAAATTCTTCTTTATTGGAGCAAAAATGAAGAAATTTATCTTTTTTTGTGGCAAAAGGTATACATTCCGCTTATTTTCGGGCTAAAAAGCAGAAATTCCCCGTATTTTGTATCAAAATTGCAGAAATTCCCCTTATTTTGGAGCAAAAATAAAGAAATTTCCCTTTTTTATGGTAAAAAGGTATGCATTCTTCTTATTTTCGGGCAAAAAGGCAGAAATTCCCCGTATTTTGAGCAAAATTGCAGAAATTCCCCTAATTGTGGGGCAAAAAGGCAGAAATTCCCTATATGTTGGGGCAAAAAGACAGAAATTCTCCTTATTTTGGGGCAAAACTCAGAAATTCCACTTATTTTGGTGCAAAATTCCAGAAATTTCCCTTATTTTAGGGCAAAATTGCAGAAATTTCACTTATTTTGGGGCAAAATTGCAGAAATTTCACTTATTTCAGAAAAAAAAGCAGAATTTATTTATTTTGGTGCAAAAAGGCAGAAATTTCTTTTATTTTGGTACAAAATTGCAGAAATTTTTCTTATTTTGGGGCAAAAAGGCAGAAATCTCCCATATTTTGTGGCAAAAATGTAGAAATTTCTCTTATTTCGAGGTAAAAAGGCTGAAATTCCCCTTATTTGGGGGCAAAAGGCAGAAATTTCCCTTATTTTGAGGCAAAATTGCAGAAATTTCACTTATTTCAGGGTAATAAGTCAGAAATTTTCCTTATTTTGGGGAAAAAACACAGAAATTCTTTTTGTTTTGGGGGAAAAAGACAGAAATTCCACTTTTTTAGAGGCAAAAAAGCAGAAATTCCTTTTATTTTGGAGTAAAAATGAAGAAATTTCCCTTTTTTGTGGCAAAATGTATACATTCCACTTATTTTTGGGCTAAAAAGCAGAAATTACCCGTATTTTGGAGCAAAATTGCAGAAATTCCCCTAATTGTGGGGCAAAGGCAGAAATTCCCTATATGTTGGGGAAAAAGACAGAAATTCTCCTTATTTTTGGGCAAAACTCAGAAATTCCATTTATTTTGCGGCAAAATTCCAGAAATTTCCCTTATTTTGGGGCAAAATTGCAGAAATTTCACTTATTTTGGGGCAAAATTGCAGAAATTTCACTTATTTCATTGTAATAAGTCAGAAATTTTCGTTATTTTGGGGCAAAAAAGACAGAAATTCCCTTTGTTTTGGGGGAAAAAGACAGAAATTCCACTTTTTTAGAGGCAAAAAAGCAGAAATTCCTATTATTTTGGAGTAAAAATGAAGAAATTTCCCTTTTTTGTGGCCAAAGGTATACATTCCACTTATTTTTGGGCTAAAAAGCAGAAATTACCCATATTTTGGAGCAAGATTGCAGAAATTCCCCTAATTGTGGGGCAAAAAGGCAGAAATTCTCTATATGTTAAGGCAAAAAGACAGAAATTCTCCTTATTTTGGGGCAAAACTCAGAAATTCCACTTATTTTGGGGCAAAATTCCAGAAATTTCCCTTATTTTGGGGCAAAATTGCAGAAATTTCACTTATTTGGGGAAAAATTGCAGAAATTTCACTTATTTCATAGTAAAAAGGCAGAATTTATCCTTATTTTGGGGCAAAAATGCAGAAATTCCAAATATTTTGTAGCAAAAATGCAGAAATTCCTCTTATATTGAGGTAAAAAGGCAGAAATTCCCCTTATTTGGGGGCAAAAAACAGAAATTTCCCTTATTTTGGGGCAAAATTGCAGAAATTTCACTTATTTTGGGGCAAAATTGCAGAAATTTCACTTATTTCAGACAAAAATTCAGAAATTTTCCTATTTTGGTTCAAAAAGGCAGAAATTTCTATTTTGGTACAAAATTGCAGAAATTTTTTTTATTTTGGGGCAAAAGGGCAGAAATCTCCCATATTTTTGGGCAAAAATGCAGAAATTCTGCTTATTTTGGAGCAAAACTGAAGAAATTTCCCTTTTTTATGGCAAAAAGGTATGCATTCTTCTTATTTTCGGGCAAAAAGGCAGAAATTACCCGTATTTTCGAGCAAAATTGCAGAAATTCCCCTAATTGTGGGGCAAAAAGTGAGAAATTCTCTATATGTTGGGGCAAAAAGACAGAAATTCTCCTTATTTTGGGGCAAAACTCAGAAATTCCAGTTATTTTGGGGCAAAATTCCAGAAATTTCCCTTATTTTGGGGCAAAATTGCAGAAATTTCACTTATTTTGGGGCAAAATTGCAGAAATTTAACTTATTTCAGAAAAAAATTCAGAAATTTTCCTATTTTGGTGCAAAAAGGCAGAAATTTCTTTTATTTTGGTACAAAATTGCAGAAATTTTTCTTATTTTGAAGCAAAAAGGCAGAAATCTCCATATTTTGTGGCAAAAATGCAGAAATTCCTCTTATTTTGAGGTAAAAAGGCTGAAATTTCCCTTATTTGGGGGCAAAAGGGCAGAAATTTCCCTTATTTTGAGGCAAAATTGCAGAAATTTCTCTTATTTCAGTGTAGTAAGTCAGAAATTTTCGTTATTTTGGGGCAAAAAAAAGAGAAATTCCCTTTGGTTTTTGAGAAAAAGACAGAAATTCCACTTTTTTAGAGGCAAAAAAGCAGAAATTCCTTTTACTTTGGAGTAAAAATGAACAAATTTCCCTTTTTTGTTGCAAAAGGTATACATTCCACTTATTTTTGGGCTAAAAAGCAGAAATTACCCGTATTTTGGAGCAAAATTGCAGAAATTTCCCTAATTGTGGGGCAAAAAGGCAGAAATTCTCTATATGTTGGGGCAAAAAGACAGAAATTCTCCTTATTTTGGGGCAAAACTCAGAAATTCCACTTATTTTGGGGGCAAAATTCCAGAAATTTCCCTTATTTTGGGGCAAAATTGCAGAAATTTCACTTATTTTGTGGCAAAATTGCAGAAATTTCACTTATTTCATTGTAAAAAGGCAGAAATTATCCTTATTTTGGGGGCAAAAATGCAGAAATTCCAAATATTTTGTGGCAAAAATGCAGAAATTCCCCTTATTTTGAGGTAAAAAGGCTGAAATTCCCCTTATTTGGGGGCAAAAACGAAGAATTTCTTATTTTAGGGCAAAATTGCAGAAATTTTACTTATTTCAGAGTAATAAGTCAGAAATTTTCCTTATTTTGCGGCAAAAAAAACAGAAATTCCACTTATTTAGAGGCAAAAAAGCAGAAATTCCGCTTATTTTGGAGCAAAAATTAAGAAATTTTCCTTTTTTATGGCAAAAAGGTATGCATTCTTCTTGTTTTCGGTCAAAAAGGCAGAAATTCCCCGTTTTTTGGAGCAAAATTGCAGAAATTCCCCTAATTTTGGGGCAAAAAGGCAGAAATTCCCTATATGTTGGGGCAATAAGACAGAAATTCTCCTTATTTTGGGGCAAAAATCAGAAATTCCATTTCTTTTGGTGCAAAATTCCCAAAATTTCCCTTATTTTGGGGCAAAATTGCAGAAATTTTACTTATTTAGGGGCAAAATTGCAGAAATTTCACTTTTTTCAGGGAAAAAAGGCCGAAATTTTCCATTTTTGGGAGCAAAAAGGCAGAAATTCCTAATATTTTGTGGCAAAAATGCAGAAATTTCCCTTATTTTGAGGTAAAAAGGCTGAAATTCCCCTTATTTGGGGGCAAAAATGCAGAAATTTCTCTTATACTGGGGCAAAATTGCAGAAATTTCACTTATTTCAGGGTAATAAATCAGAAATTTTCCTTATTTTGGGGCAAAAAATACAGAAATTCCATTTGTATGGGGGGAAAAAGACAGAAATTCCATTTATTTAGAGTCAAAAAAGCAGAAATTCCCCTTATTTTGGGGCAAAATTGCAGAAATTTCCTTTACATTGGGGCAAAATTGCAGAAATTCCCCTTATTTTGGGGCAAAATTGCAGAAATTTCACTTATTTCAGAGAAAAAGCACAGAAATTTCTCTTATTTTGGGGAAAAAGGCAGAAATTTCTTTTATTTTGGTACAAAATTGCAGAAATTTTCTTTATTTTGGGGAAAATGCTGAAATTCCCCTTATTTTGAGGCAAAAAGGCAGAAATACCCTTTCTTTTGTGGCAAAAAGGCAGAAATTCCTCTTATTTTGCGGCAAAAATGAAGAAATTTCCCTTTTTTGTGGCAAAAGGTATACATTCCCCTTATTTTCGGGCAAAAAGGCAGAAATTCTTTGTATTTTGGAGCACAATTGCAGAAAATCCCCAAATTGTGGGGCAAATAGGCAGAAATTCCCTATATGTTGGGGCAAAAAGACAAAAATTCTCCTTATTTTGGGACAAAACTCAGAATTTCCACTTATTTTGGGGCAAAATTCCAGAAATTTCCCTTATTTTGGGGAAAAATTGCAGAAATTTCACTTATTTTGGGGCAAAATTGCAGAAATTTCACTTATTTCAGGTAAAAATGGCAGAAATTTTTCTTATTTTGGGGCAAAATGGCAGAAATTCCTAATATTTTGTGGCAAAAATGTAGAAATTCCCCTTATTTTGAGGTAAAAAGGCTGAAATTCCCCTTATTTGGGTGCAAAAAGGCAGAAATTTATCTTATTTTGGGGCAAAATTGCAGACATTTCACTTATTTCAGGGTAATAAGTCAGAAATTTTCCTTA
Organism: Micromys minutus; assembly: GCF_963924665.1. Classification (NCBI taxonomy): domain Eukaryota; kingdom Metazoa; phylum Chordata; class Mammalia; order Rodentia; family Muridae; genus Micromys; species Micromys minutus. Next base: position 701,371 of record NW_027667729.1, on the reverse strand, counting down.
TTTTGGGGCAAAAAAGACAGAAATTCCCCTAATTGTGGGGCAAAAAGGCAGAAATTCCCTATATGTTGGGGCAAAAAGACAGAAATTCTCCTTATTTTGGGGCAAAACTCAAAAATTCCACTTATTTTGGGGCAAAATTGCAGGAATTTACCTTATTTTGGGGCAAAATTGCAGAAATTTTCCTTATTTGGGGCAAAATTGCAGAAATTTCACTTATTTTCAGGTAAAAAGACTGAAATATCCTTTATTTTGGGGCAAAAAGGAAGAAATTCCCCTTATTTTGGGGCAAAATTGCAGAAATTTTTCTTATTTTGGGGCAAAAAGGCTGAAATTCTTATTTTGAGGTAAAATGCTGAAATTCCCCATATTTTGGGGCAAAAGGCAAAAATTCTTCTTATTTTGGGGCAAAAAGGCACAAATTTCCCTTATTTTCGGGCAAAATTGCAGAAATTTCATTTATTTCAGGGCAAAAATTCAGAAATTCCTTTTATTTTGGGGCAAAGAGCAGAAATTTCTTTTATTATGGTACAAAATTGAAGAAATTTTTCTTATTTTGAAACAAAAAGGCAGAAAATTCCCCTTATTTTGAGGCAAAAGGCAGAAACTATTCTTATTTTGTGGTAAAATGCAGAAATTCCCTTTATTTTGGGGCTAGAAAGCAGAAATTCCCCGTATTTTGAAGCAAAATTGCAGAAATTCTCATAATTTTCGGGCAAAAGGCAAAAATTCTCCTTATTTTGGGGCAAAAAGACAGAAAATCTCCTTTTTTGGGAGCAAACAGTCAGAAATTTTCCTTATATTGGGGCAAAATTGCATAAATTTCCTTTACATTGGGGCAAAATTGCAGAAATTTCCATATTTTGGGTCAAAATTGCAGAAATTTCACTTATTTCAGGGAAAAAAGGCGAAAATTTTTTTTGGGGCGCAAAAAGGCAGAAATTTTTTTTATTTTGGTACAAAATTGCAGAAATTTTTCTTATTTTGGGGCAAAAAGTCAGAAATTCCTCATATTTTGGGGCAAAAAGGCAGAAATTCCCCTTATTTTGAGGTAAAAAGGCTGTAATTCCCCTTATTTTGGGGCAAAAAGACAGAAATTTCGTTTATTTTGGGGAAAAGGCAGAAATTGCACTTATTTTTAGTCAAAAAGGTGGAAAATCCCCTTATTTTGGGGCAAAAATGAAGAAATTTGCTTTTTTTATGGCAAAAAGGTATACATTCCCTTTATTTTTGGGCAAAATGGCACAAATTCCCCGTCTTTTGGAGCAACATTGCAGAAATTCCCCAAATTTTTGGGCAAAAAAGGCAGAAATTCCCTATATGTTGGGGCAAAAAGACAGAAATTCTCATTATTTTGGGGCAAAACTCAGAAATTCCACTTATTTTGGCGCAAAATTCCAGAAATTTCCCTTATTTTGAGGCAAAATTGCAGAAATTTCACTTATTTTGGGGCAAAATTGCAAAAATTTCACTTATGTCAGAAAAAAAAGCAGAAATTTTCTTATTTTGGTGCAAAAAGGCAGAAATTTCTAATATTTTGGTACAAAATTGCAGAAATTTTTCTTATTTTAGAGCAAAAAGGCAGAAATTCCTAATATTTTGGGGCAAAAATGCAGAAATTCCTCTTATTTTTAGGTAAAAAGGCTGAAATTCCCCTTATTTGGGGGCAAAAGGCAGAAATTTCCCTTATTTTGAGGCAAAATTGCAGAAATTTCATTTATTTCAGAGAACAAAAGCAGAAATTTTCTTATTTTGGGGCAAAAAGGCAGAAATTTCTTTTATTTTGGTACAAAATTGCAGAAATGTTTCTTATTTTGGGGCAAAAAGGCAGAAATCTCCCATATTTTGGGGCAAAAAAGCAGAAATTTCCCTTATTTTGAGGTAAAAACGCTGAAATTCCCCTTATTTGGGGGCAAAAAGGCAGAAATTTCCCTTATTTTGAGGCAAAATTGCAGAAATTTCACTTATTTCAGAATAATAAGTCAGAAATTTTCCTTATTTTGGGGCAAAAAACAGAAATTCTCTTTGTTTTAAAGGAAAAAGACTGATATTCCACTTATTTAGAGGCTAAAAAGCAGAAATTCTTATTATTTTGGAGCAAAAATGAAGAAATTTTCCTTTTTTTGTGGAAAAAGGTATGCATTCCTCTAATTTTCGGGCTAAAAAGCAGAAATTCCCCGTATTTTGGAGCAAAATTGCAGAAATTCCCCTAATTGTGGGGCAAAAAAGCAGAAATTCTCTATATGTTGGAGGAAAAAGACAGAAATTCTCCTTATTTTGTGGCAAACCTCAGAAATTCCACTTATTTTGGGGCAAAATTCCAGAAATTTCCCTTATTTTGGGGCAAAATTGCAGAAATTTCACTTATTTTGTGGCGAAATTGCAGAAATTTCACTTTTTTCATGGAAAAAAAGGCAGAAATTTTCCTTATTTTGGGGCAAAAAGGCAGAAATTCCTAATATTTTGTGGCAAAAATTCAGAAATTCCTCTTATTTTGAGGTAAAAAGGCCGAAATTCCCCCTATTTGGGGGCAAAAGGCATAAATTTCCCTTATTTTGGGGCAAAATTGCAGAAATTTCACTTATTTCAGAGAAAAAACAAAAATCTTTCTTATTTTTGGCAAAATGCAGAAATTCCCATTATTTTGGGGCAAAAAGGCAGAAATTCACCTTATTTTGGGGTAAAATTGAAGACATGTCTATATTTCAGGGCATAAAGGCAGAAATTGCCCTTATTTGGGGGCAAAAAGGCAGAAATTCCCCTTATATTGGGATAAAATTGCAGAAATGTTAGTTGTTTTGGGGCAAAAAGGCAGAAAATCCCCTTAATTTTGGGCAAAAAGGCAGAAATTCCCTGTATTTTGGAGCAAAATTGCAGAAATTCTCCTAATATTGGGGCAAAAATGCAGAAATTCCCTTTATTTGGGGCAAATTGGCAGAAGTTCCCCTTATTTTCAGGAAAAGAGGCAGAAATTCCCATTATTTTGAAGCAAAATTGCAGAAACTCCCCTAATTTTGGGGCAAAAAGGCAGAAATTCCCTTTATTTGGGGGCAAAAATACAGAAATTCTCCTTATATCTGGGCAAAAATCAGAAATTTCCCTTATTTTGGAGCAAAATTTTAGAAATTTCTTTTATTTTGGTACAGAATTGGAGAAATTTTTCTTATTCTGTGGCAAAAAGGCAGAAATTTCTTTTATTTTGGTGCAAAATTGCAGAAATTTTTCTTATTTTGGGGCAAAAAGGCATAAATTTCCCATATTTTGGGGCAAAAATGTAGAAATTTTCTTTATTTTGAGGTAAAAAGGCTGAAATTTCCCTTATTTGGGGGCAAAAAGGCAGAAATTTCTCTTATTTTGGGGCAAAATTGCAGAAATTTCACTTATTTCAGAAAAAAAGGAAAAATTTTCTTATTTGGGGGCAAAAAGGCAGAAATTTCTTTTATTTTGGTGCAAAATTACAGAAATTTTTTTTATTTTGGGGCAAAAAAGACAGAAATTCCCTTTGTTTTGGGGGAAAAAGACAGAAATTCCACTTATTTAGAGGCAAAAAAGCAGAAATTCCTCTTATTTTGGAGCAAAATTGCAGAAATTCCCCTAATTGTGGGGCAAAAAGGCAGATATTCCCTATATGTTGGGGCAAAAAGACAGAAATTCTCTTTATTTTTGGGGCAAAACTCAGAAATTCCATTTATTTTGGGGCAAAATTCCAGAAATTTCTCTTATTTTGGGGCAAAATTCCAGAAATTTCTCTTATTTTGGGGCAAAATTGCAGAAATTCCCCTTATTTGGGGGCAAAAAAATGAAATTTCACTTATTTTGGGGCAAAAACTCAGAAATTCCACACTTTTTTGGTCAAAATTCCAGAAATTTCCCTTATTTTGGGGCAAAATTCCAGAAATTTCTCTTATTTTGGGGCAAAATTGCAGAAATTTCACTTATTTTGGGTCAAAATTGCAGAAATTTCACTTATTTCATGGTAAAAAGGCAGAAATTATCCTTATTTTGATGCAAAAATGCAGAAATTCCAAATATTTTGTGGCAAAAATGAAGAAATTCCCTTTATTTTGAGGTAAAAAGGCAGAAATTCCCCTTATTTGGGGGCAAAAAAAAGAAATTTCACTTATTTTGGGGCAAAAACTCAGAAATTCCACACTTTTTTGGTCAAAATTCCAGAAATTTCCCTTATTTTGGGGCAAAATTGCAGAAATTTCACTTATTTTGGTGCAAAATTGCAGAAATTTAACTTATTTCAGAAAAAAATTCAGAAATTTTCCTATTTTGGTGCAAAAAGGCAGAATTATCTTTTATTTTGGTACAAAATTGCAGAAATTTTTCTTATTTTGGGGCAAAAAAGCAGAAATTTCACTTATTTTGGGGCAAAATTGCAGTAATTTCACTTATTTTGAAGCAAAATTGCAGAAATTCCAAATATTTTGTGGCAAAAATGCAGAAATTTCCCTTATTTTAAGGTAAAAAGGCAGAAATTCCCCTTATTTGGGGGTAAAAAACAGAAATTTCCCTTATTTTGGGGCAAAATTGCAGAAATTTCACTTATTTTGGGGCAAAATTGCAGAAATTTCACTTATTTTGGGGCAAAATTGCAGAAATTTCACTTATTTCAGAAAAAAATTCAGAAATTTTCCTATTTTGGTGCAAAAAGGAAGAAATTTCTATTTTGGTACAAAATTGCAGAAATTTTTCTTTTTTTGGGGCAAAAAGGAACAAATCTCCCATATTTTGGGGAAAAAATGCTGAAATTCCTCTTATTTTGAGGTAAAAAGGTAGAAATTTCCCTTATTTAGGGGAAAAAGGCAGAAATTTTCCTTATTTTGAGTCAAAATTGCAGAAATTTCACTTATTTCAGTGTAATAAGTCAGAAATTTTCCTTATTTTGGGGCAAAAAAGACAGAAATTCCCTTTGTTTTGGGGGAAAAAGACAAAAATTCCACTTTTTTAGCGGCAAAAAAGCAGAAATTCATTTTATTTTGGAGTAAAAATGAAGAAATTTCTTTTTTTTGTGGCAAAAGATATACATTCCCCTTATTTTCAGGCTAAAAAGCAGAAATTCCCCGTATTTTGGAGCAAAATTGCAGAAATTCCCCTAATTGTGGGGCAAAAAGGCAGAAATTTCCGATATGTTAGTGCAAAAAGAAAAAAATTCTTTTTATTTTGGGGCTAAACTCAGAAATTCCACTTATTTTGGGGCAAAATTCCAGAAATTTCCCTTATTTTGGGGCAAAATTGCAGAAATTTCCCTTATTTTGGTGCAAAATTGCAGAAATTTCACTTATTTCAGGGAAAAAAGGCAGAAATTTTCCTTATTTTGGGGCCAAAAAGACAGAAATTTCCTTTGTTTTGGGGTGAAAAAGATAGAAATTCCACTTATTTAGAGGCAAAAAAGCAGAAATATCTTTTATTTTTGAGTAAAAATGTAGAAATTTCCCTTTTTTATGGCAAAAAGGTATGCATTCTTCTTATTTTCGGGCAAAAAGGCAGAAATTCCCCGTGTTTTGAAGCAAAATTGCAGAAATTCCCCTAATTGTGGGGCGAAAAGGCAGAAATTCCCTATATGTTAGGGCAAAAAGACAGAAATTCTCCTTATTTTGGGGCAAAACTCAGAAATTCCACTTATTTTAAGGCAAAATTCCAGAAATTTCCTTTATTTGGGAGCAAAATTGCAGAAATTTCTGTTATTTTGGGGCAAAATTGCAGAAATTTCACTTATTTCAGAAAAAAAAGCAGAAATTTTCTTATTTTGGTGCAAAAAGGCGGAAATTTCTTTTATTTTGGTACAAAATTGCAGAAATTTTTCTTATTTTGGGGCAAAAAGGCAGAAATCTCCCATATTTTGGGGCAAAAATGCAGAAATTCCTCTTATTTTGAGGTAAAAAGGCTGAAATTCCCCTTATTTGGAGGCAAAAAGGCAGAAATTTTTCTTATTTTGGCGCAAAATTGCAGAAATTTCACTTATTTCAGAGTAGTCAGTCAGAAATTTTTCTTATTTTGGGGCAAAAAAGCAGAAATTCCTTTTATTTTGGAGTAAAAATGAAGAAATTTCTTTTTTGTGGCAAATGGTATACATTCCCCTTATTTTCAGGCTAAAAAGCAGAAATTACCCGTATTTTGGAGCAAAATTGCAAAAATTCCCCTAATTGTGGGGCAAAAAGGCAGAAATTCACTGTAAGTTAGAGCAAAAAAACAGAAAATCTCCTTATTTTGGGGCAAAACTCAGAAATTCCACTTACTTTGGGGCAAAATTCCAAAAATTTCCCTTATTTTGGGCCAAAATTGCAGAAATTTCACTTATTTTGAGGCAAAATTGCATAAATTTCACTTATTTCAGGGTAATAAGTCAGAAATTTTCCTTATTTTGGGGCAAAAAACACAGAAATTCCCTTTGTTTTGGGGGAAAAAGACAGAAATTCCACTTTTTTAGAGGCAAAAAAGCAGAAATTCCTTTTATTTTGGAGTAAAAATGAAGAAATTTCCCTTTTTTGTGGCAAAATGTATACATTCCACTTATTTTTGGGCTTAAAAGCTGAAATTACCCGTATTTTGGAGCAAAATTGCAGAAATTCCCCTAATTGTGGGGCAAAATGCAGAAATTCCCTATATGTTAGGGCAAACAGACAGAAATTCTCCTTATTTTGGGGCAAAACTCAGAAATTCCACTTATTTTGGGGCAAAATTCCAGAAATTTCCCTTATTTTGTGGCAAAATTGCAGAAATTTCCTTTACATTGGGGCAAAATTGCAGAAATTTCCCTTATTTTGGGGCAAAATTGCAGAAATTTCACTTATTTCATGGTAAAAAGGCAGAAATTTTCCTCATTTTGGGGCAAAAATGCAGAGATTCCAAATATTTTGTGGTAAAATTGCAAAAATTCCCGTTATTTTGAGGTAAAAAGGCAGAAATTCCCCTTATTTGGGGGCAAAAAGCAGAAATTTCCCTTATTCTGGGACAAAATTGCAGAAATTTCACTTATTTCAGGGTAATAAGTCAGAAATTTTCCTTATTTGGGGCAAAAAAGACAGAAATTCCTTTTGTTTTGGGGGAAAAAGTCAGAAATTCCACTTATTTAGAAGCAAAAAAGCAGAAATTCCCCTTATTTTGGAGCAAAAATGAAGAAATTTCCTTTTTTTGTGGCAAAAGTTATGCATTCTTCTTATTTTCAGGCTAAAAAGCAGAAATTCCCCGTATTTTGGAGCAAAATTGCAGAAATTCCCTTATTTTTGGGAACAAAAAGGCAGAAATTTGCTATTTGTTGGGGCAAAAAGAAAGAAATTCTTTTTATTTATGGGCAAAACTCAGAAATTCCACTTATTTTGGGACAAAATTCCAGAAATTTCACTTATTTTGGGGCAAAATTGCAGAAATTTCACTTATTTTGGCAAAATTGCAGAAATTTCAATTATTTCAGAAAAAAAGCAGATATTTTCTTATTTTGGTGCAAAAAGGCAGAAATTTCTTTTATTTTGGTACAAAATTGCAGAAATTTTTCTTATTTGGGGGCAAAAAGCAGAAATCCCCTATATTTTGGGGCCAAAATGCATAAATTCCTCCTATTTTGAGGTAAAAAGGCTGAAATTTCCCTTATTTGGGGGCAAAAAGACAGAAATTTCCCTTATTTTGAGGCAAAATTGCAGAAATTTCACTTATTTCAGGGTAATAAGCAGAAATTTTTCTTACTTTGGGGCAAAAAACAGAAATTCCCTTTGTTTTGGGGGAAAAAGACAGAAATTCCACTTATTTAGAGGCAAAAAAGCAGAAATTCTTCTTTATTGGAGCAAAAATGAAGAAATTTATCTTTTTTTGTGGCAAAAGGTATACATTCCGCTTATTTTCGGGCTAAAAAGCAGAAATTCCCCGTATTTTGTATCAAAATTGCAGAAATTCCCCTTATTTTGGAGCAAAAATAAAGAAATTTCCCTTTTTTATGGTAAAAAGGTATGCATTCTTCTTATTTTCGGGCAAAAGGCAGAAATTCCCCGTATTTTGGAGCAAAATTGCAGAAATTCCCCTAATTGTGGGGCAAAAAGGCAGAAATTCCCTATATGTTGGGGCAAAAAGACAGAAATTCTCCTTATTTTGGGGCAAAACTCAGAAATTCCACTTATTTTGGTGCAAAATTTCATAAATTTCCCTTATTTTAGGGCAAAATTGCAGAAATTTCACTTATTTTGGGGCAAAATTGCAGAAATTTCACTTATTTCAGAAAAAAAAGCAGAATTTATTTATTTTGGTGCAAAAAGGCAGAAATTTCTTTTATTTTGGTACAAAATTCCAGAAATTTCCCTTATTTGGGGGCAAAAAGGCAGAAATTTTCCTTATTTTGAGGCAAAATTGCAGAAATTTCACTTATTTCAGGGTAATAAGTCAGAAATTTTCCTTATTTTGGGGCAAAAAACACAGAAATTCCCTTTGTTTTGGGGAAAAAAAAAAGAAATTCCACTTTTTTAGAGGAAAAAATGCAGAAATTCCTTTTATTTTGGAGTAAAAATGAAGAAATTTCCCTTTTTTGTGGCAAAATGTATACATTCCACTTATTTTTGGGCTAAAAAACAGAAATTACCCGTATTTTGGAGCAAAATTGCAGAAATTCCCCTAATTGTGGGGCAAAAGGCAGAAATTCCCTATATGTTGGGGAAAAAGACAGAAATTCTCCTTATTTTGGGGCAAAACTCAGAAATTCCACTTATTTTGGGGCAAAATTCCAGAAATTTCCCTTATTTTGGGGCAAAATTGCAGAAATTTCACTTATTTGGGGCAAAATTGCAGAAATTTCACTTATTTCATAGTAAAAAGGCAGAATTTATCCTTATTTTGGGGCAAAAATGCAGAAATTCCAAATATTTTGTAGCAAAAATGCAGAAATTCCCCTTATATTGAGGTAAAAAGGCAGAAATTCCCCTTATTTGGGGGCAAAAAACAGAAATTTCCCTTATTTTGGGGCAAAATTGCAGAAAGTTCACTTATTTTGGGGCAAAATTGCAGAAATTTCACTTATTTCAGACAAAAATTCAGAAATTTTCCTATTTTGGTTCAAAAAGGCAGAAATTTCTATTTTGGTACAAAATTGCAGAAATTTTTTTTATTTTGGGGCAAAAGGGCAGAAATCTCCCATATTTTTGGGCAAAAATGCAGAAATTCTGCTTATTTTGAGGTAAAAAGGTACAAATTTCCCTTATTTGGGGGCAAAATGCAGAAATTTCCATTATTTTGATGCAAAATTGCAGGAATTTCACTTATTTCAGTGTAATAAGTCAGAAATTTTCGTTATTTTAGGGCAAAAAAGACAGAAATTCCCTTTGTTTTGGGGGAAAAAAACAGAAATTCCACTTTTTTAGCGGTAAAAAAGCAAAAATTCATTTTATTTTGGAGTAAAAATGAAGAAATTTCTTTTTTTTTTTGTGGCAAAAGGTATACATTCCCCTTATTTTCAGGCTAAAAAGAAGAAATTCCCCGTATTTTGGAGCAAAATTGCAGAAATTCCCCTAATTGTGGGGCAAAAAGGCAGAAATTTCCTTTATGTTAGGGCAAAAAGACAGAAATTCTCCTTATTTTGGGGCAAAACTCAGAAATTCCACTTATTTTGGGGCAAAATTCCAGAAATTTCCGTTATTTTGGGGCAAAATTGCAGAAATTTCACTTATTTTGGGGCAAAATTGCAGAAATTTCACTTATTTCAAGGTAGTAAGTCAGAAATTTTCCTTATTTTGGTGCCAAAAGGACAGAAATTCCCTTTGTTTTGGGGGAAAAAGACAGAAATTTCACTTATTTAGAGGCAAAAAAGCAGAAATTCTCCTTATTTTGGAGCAAAAATGAAGAAATTTCCTTTTTTTATGGCAAAAAGGTATGCATTCTTCTTATTTTCGGGCAAAAAGGCAGAAATTCCCCGTATTTTGGAGAAAATTGCAGAAATTCCCTTAATTGTGGAACAAAAAGGCAGAAATTCCCTATATGTTGGGGCAAAAAAACAGAAATTCTTTTTATTTTTGGGCAAAACTCAGAAATTCCACTTATTTTCGGGCAAAATTCCAGAAATTTCCCTTATTTTCGGGCAAAATTGCAGAAATTTCACTTATTTTGGGGCAAAATTGCAGACATTTCACTTATTTCAGAAAAAAAAGCAGAAATTTTCTTATTTTGGTGAAAAAAGGCAGAAATTTCTTTTATTTTGGTACAAAATTGCAGAAATTTTTCTTATTTTGGGGCAAAAAGGCAGAAATCTCCCATATTTTGGGGCAAAAATGCAGAAATTCCTCTTATTTTGAGGTAAAAAGGCTGAAATTCCCCTTATGTGGGGGCAAAAAGGCAGAAATTTTCCTTATTTTGGGGCAAAATTGCAGAAATTTCACTTATTTCAGGGGAATAAGTCAGAAATTTTCTTTATTTTGGGGCAATAAAGACAGAAATTTCTTTTGTTTTGAGGAATAAAGACAGAAATTCCACTTATTTAGAGGCAAAAAAGCAGAAATTCCCCTTATTTTGGAGCAAAACTGAAGAAATTTCCCTTTTTTATGGCAAAAAGGTATGCATTCTTCTTATTTTTGGGCAAAAAGGCAGAAATTACCCGTATTTTCGAGCAAAATTGCAGAAATTCCCCTAATTGTGGGGCAAAAAGTGAGAAATTCTCTATATGTTGGGGCAAAAAGACAGAAATTCTCCTTATTTTGGGGCAAAACTCAGAAATTCCAGTTATTTTGGGGCAAAATTCCAGAAATTTCCCTTATTTTGGGGCAAAATTGCAGAAATTTCACTTATTTTGGGGCAAAATTGCAGAAATTTAACTTATTTCAGAAAAAAATTCAGAAATTTTCCTATTTTGGTGCAAAAAGGCAGAAATTTCTTTTATTTTGGTACAAAATTGCAGAAATTTTTCTTATTTTAAGCAAAAAGGCAGAAATCCCCATATTTTGGGGCAAAAATGCAGAAATTCCTCTTATTTTGAGGTAAAAAGGCTGAAATTTCCCTTATTTGGGGGCAAAAGGGCAGAAATTTCCCTTATTTTGAGGCAAAATTGCAGAAATTTCACTTATTTCAGTGTAATAAGTCAGAAATTTTCGTTTTTTTGGGGCAAAAAAGAGAGAAATTCCCTTTGTTTTGGGGAAAAAGACAGAAATTCCACTTTTTTAGAGGCAAAAAAGCAGAAATTCCTTTTACTTTGGAGTAAAAATGAACAAATTTCCCTTTTTTGTGGCAAAAGGTATATATTCCACTTATTTTTGGGCTAAAAAGCAGAAATTACCCGTATTTTGGAGCAAAATTGCAGAAATTTCCCTAATTGTGGGGCAAAAAGGCAGAAATTCCCTATATGTTGGGGCAAAAAGACAGAAATTCTCCTTATTTTGGGGCAAAACTCAGAAATTCCACTTATTTTGGGGGCAAAATTCCAGAAATTTCCCTTATTTTGGGGAAAAATTGCAGAAATTTCACTTATTTTGTGGCAAAATTGCAGAAATTTCACTTATTTCAAGGTAAAAAGGCAGAAATTATCCTTATTTTGGGGGCAAAAATGCAGAAATTCCAAATATTTTGTGGCAAAAATGCAGAAATTCCCCTTATTTTGAGGTAAAAAGGCTGAAATTCCCCTTATTTGGGGGCAAAAAAGAAGAATTTCTTATTTTGGGGCAAAATTGCAGAAATTTTACTTATTTCAGAGTAATAAGTCAGAAATTTTCCTTATTTTGCGGCAAAAAAAACAGAAATTCCACTTATTTAGAGGCAAAAAAGCAGAAATTCCGCTTATTTTGGAGCAAAAATTAAGAAATTTTCCTTTTTTATGGCAAAAAGGTATGCATTCTTCTTGTTTTCGGTCAAAAAGGCAGAAATTCCCCGTTTTTTGGAGCAAAATTGCAGAAATTCCCCTAATTTTGGGGCAAAAAGGCAGAAATTCCCTATATGTTGGGGCAATAAGACAGAAATTCTCCTTATTTTGGGGCAAAAATCAGAAATTCCATTTCTTTTGGTGCAAAATTCCCAAAATTTCCCTTATTTTGGGGCACAATTGCAGAAATTTTACTTATTTAGCGGCAAAATTGCAGAAATTTCACTTTTTTCAGGGAAAAAAGGCCGAAATTTTCCATTTTTGGGAGCAAAAAGGCAGAAATTCCTAATATTTTGTGGCAAAAATGCAGAAATTTCCCTTATTTTGAGGTAAAAAGGCTGAAATTCCCCTTATTTGGGGGCAAAAATGCAGAAATTTCTCTTATACTGGGGCAAAATTGCAGAAATTTCACTTATTTCAGGGTAATAAATCAGAAATTTTCCTTATTTTGGGGCAAAAAATACAGAAATTCCATTTGTATGGGGGGAAAAAGACAGAAATTCCATTTATTTAGAGTCAAAAAAGCAGAAATTCCCCTTATTATGGGGCAAAATTGCAGAAATTTCCTTTACATTGGGGCAAAATTGCAGAAATTCCCCTTATTTTGGGGCAAAATTGCAGAAATTTCACTTATTTCAGAGAAAAAGCACAGAAATTTCTCTTATTTTGGGGAAAAAGGCAGAAATTTCTTTTATTTTGGTACAAAATTGCAGAAATTTTCTTTATTTTGGGGAACATGCTGAAATTCCCCTTATTTTGAGGCAAAAAGGCAGAAATTCCCTTTCTTTTCTGGCAAAAAGGCAGAAATTCCTCTTATTTTGCGGCAAAAATGAAGAAATTTCCCTTTTTTGTGGCAAAAGGTATACATTCCCCTTATTTTCGGGCAAAAAGGCAGAAATTCCCCGTATTTTGGAGTACAATTGCAGAAAATCCCCAAATTGTGGGGCAAATAGGCAGAAATTCCCTATATGTTGGGGCAAAAAGACAAAAATTCTCCTTATTTTGGGACAAAACTCAGAATTTTCACTTATTTTGGGGCAAAATTCCAGAAATTTCCCTTATTTTGGGGAAAAATTGCAGAAATTTCACTTATTTTGGGGCAAAATTGCAGAAATTTCACTTATTTCAGGTAAAAATGGCAGAAATTTTTCTTATTTTGGGGCAAAATGGCAGAAATTCCTAATATTTTGTGGCAAAAATGTAGAAATTCCCCTTATTTTGAGGTAAAAAGGCTGAAATTCCCCTTATTTGGGTGCAAAAAGGCAGAAATTTATCATATTTTGGGGCAAAATTGCAGACATTTCACTTATTTCAGGGTAATAAGTCAGAAATTTTCCTTATTTTGGGGCAAAAAAGACAGAAATTCCCCTAATTGTGGGGCAAAAAGGCAGAAATTCCCTATATGTTGGGGCAAAAAGACAGAAATTCTCCTTATTTTGGGGCAAAACTCAAAAATTCCACTTATTTTGGGGCAAAATTGCAGGAATTTACCTTATTTTGGGGCAAAATTGCAGAAATTTTCCTTATTTGGGTCAAAATTGCAGAAATTTCACTTATTTTCAGGTAAAAAGACTGAAATATCCTTTATTTTGGGGCAAAAAGGAAGAAATTCCCCTTATTTTGGGGCAAAATTGCAGAAATTTTTCTTATTTTGGGGCAAAAAGGCTGAAATTCTTATTTTGAGGTAAAATGCTGAAATTCCCCATATTTTGGGGCAAAAGGCAAAAATTCTTCTTATTTTGGGGCAAAAAGGCACAAATTTCCCTTATTTTCGGGCAAAATTGCAGAAATTTCATTTATTTCAGGGCAAAAATTCAGAAATTCCTTTTATTTTGGGGCAAAGAGCAGAAATTTCTTTTATTATGGTACAAAATTGAAGAAATTTTTCTTATTTTGAAAGAAAAAGGCAGAAAATTCCCCTTATTTTGAGGCAAAAGGCAGAAACTATTCTTATTTTGTGGTAAAATGCAGAAATTCCCTTTATTTTGGGGCTAGAAAGCAGAAATTCCCCGTATTTTGAAGCAAAATTGCAGAAATTCTCATAATTTTCGGGCAAAAGGCAAAAATTCTCCTTATTTTGGGGCAAAAAGACAGAAAATCTCCTTTTTTGGGAGCAAACTGTCAGAAATTTTCCTTATTTTGGGGCAAAATTGCAGAAATTTCCTTTACATTGGGGCAAAATTGCAGAAATTTCCATATTTTGGGTCAAAATTGCAGAAATTTCACTTATTTCAGGGAAAAAAGGCGAAAATTTTTTTGGGGGGGCAAAAAGGCAGAAATTTTTTTTATTTTGGTACAAAATTGCAGAAATTTTTCTTATTTTGGGGCAAAAAGTCAGAAATTCCTCATATTTTGGGGCAAAAAGGCAGAAATTCCCCTTATTTTGAGGTAAAAAGGCTGAAATTCCCCTTATTTTGGGGCAAAAAGACAGAAATTTCATTTATTTTTATGGAAAAGGCAGAAATTGCACTTATTTTGAGTCAAAAAGGTGGAAAATCCCCTTATTTTGGGGCAAAAATGAAGAAATTTGCTTTTTTTATGGCAAAAAGGTATACATTCCCTTTATTTTTGGGCAAAATGGCACAAATTCCCCGTATTTTGGAGCAACATTGCAGAAATTACCCCAATTTTTGGGCAAAAAGGCAGAAATTCCCTATATGTTGGGGCAAAAAGACAGAAATTCTCATTATTTTGGGGCAAAACTCAGAAATTCCACTTATTTTGGCGCAAAATTCCAGAAATTTCCTTTATTTTGAGGCAAAATTGCAGAAATTTCACTTATTTTGGGGCAAAATTGCAAAAATTTCACTTATGTCAGAAAAAAAAGCAGAAATTTTCTTATTTTGGTGCAAAAAGGCAGAAATTTCTAATATTTTGGTACAAAATTGCAGAAATTTTTCTTATTTTAGGGCAAAAAGGCAGAAATTCCTAATATTTTGGGGCAAAAATGCAGAAATTCCTCTTATTTTTAGGTAAAAAGGCTGAAATTCCCTTTATTTGGGGGCAAAAAGGCAGAAATTTCCCTTATTTTGAGGCAAAATTGCAGAAATTTCACTTATTTCAGAGAACAAAAGCAGAAATTTTCTTATTTTGGGGCAAAAAGGCAGAAATTTCTTTTATTTTGGTACAAAATTGCAGAAATGTTTCTTATTTTGGGGCAAAAAGGCAGAAATCTCTCATATTTTGGGGCAAAAAAGCAGAAATTTCCCTTATTTTGAGGTAAAATCGCTGAAATTCCCCTTATTTGGGGGCAAAAAGGCAGAAATTTCCCTTATTTTGAGGCAAAATTGCAGAAATTTCACTTATTTCAGAATAATAAGTCAGAAATTTTCCTTATTTTGGGGCAAAAAACAGAAATTCTCTTTGTTTTAAAGGAAAAAGACTGATATTCCACTTATTTAGAGGCTAAAAAGCAGAAATTCTTATTATTTTGGAGCAAAAATGAAGAAATTTTCCTTTTTTTGTGGAAAAAGGTATGCATTCCTCTAATTTTCGGGCTAAAAAGCAGAAATTCCCCGTATTTTGGAGCAAAATTGCAGAAATTCCCCTAATTGTGGGGCAAAAAGGCAGAAATTCCCTATATGTTGGAGCAAAAAGACAGAAATTCTCCTTATTTTGTGGCAAACCTCAGAAATTCCACTTATTTTGGGGCAAAATTCCAGAAATTTCCCTTATTTTGGGGCAAAATTGCAGAAATTTCACTTATTTTGGGGCGAAATTGCAGAAATTTCACTTTTTTCATGGAAAAAAAGGCAGAAATTTTCCTTATTTTGGGGGAAAAAGGCAGAAATTCCTAATATTTTGTGGCAAAAATTCAGAAATTCCTCTTATTTTGAGGTAAAAAGGCTGAAATTCCCCTTATTTGGGGGCAAAAAGGCATAAATTTCCCTTATTTTGGGTCAAAATTGCAGAATTTTCACTTATTTCAGAGAAAAAAACAAAAATCTTTTTTATTTTTGGCAAAATGCAGAAATTCCCATTATTTTGGGGCAAAAAGGCAGAAATTCACCTTATTTTGGGGTAAAATTGAAGACATGTCACATATTTCAGGGCATAAAGGCAGAAATTGCCCTTATTTGGGGGCAAAAAGGCAGAAATTCCCCTTATTTTGGGATAAAATTGCAGAAATTACCCTTGTTTGGGGGCAAAAAGGCAGAAAATCCCCTTAATTTCGGGCAAAAAGGCAGAAATTCCCTGTATTTTGGAGCAAAATTGCAGAAATTCTCCTAATATTGGGGCAAAAATGCAGAAATTCCCTTTATTTGGGGCAAATTGGCAGAAGTTCCCCTTATTTTCAGGAAAAGAGGCAGAAATTCCCATTATTTTGAAGCAAAATTGCAGAAACTCCCCTAATTTTGGGGCAAAAAGGCAGAAATTCCCTTTATTTTGGGGCAAAAATACAGAAATTCTCCTTATATCTGGGCAAAAATCAGAAATTTCCCTTATTTTGGAGCAAAATTTTAGAAATTTCTTTTATTTTGGTACAGAATTGGAGAAATTTTTCTTATTCTGTGGCAAAAAGGCAGAAATTTCTTTTATTTTGGTGCAAAATTGCAGAAATTTTTCTTATTTTGGGGCAAAAAGGCATAAATTTCCCATATTTTGGGGCAAAAATGTAGAAATTTTCTTTATTTTGAGGTAAAAAGGCTGAAATTTCCCTTATTTGGGGGCAAAAAGGCAGAAATTTCTCTTATTTTGGGGCAAAATTGCAGAAATTTCACTTATTTCAGAAAAAAAGGAAAAATTTTCTTATTTGGGGGCAAAAAGGCAGAAATTTCTTTTATTTTGGTGCAAAATTACAGAAATTTTCTTTATTTTGGGGCAAAAAAGACAGAAATTCCCTTTGTTTTGGGGGAAAAAGACAGAAATTTCACTTATTTAGAGGCAAAAAAGCAGAAATTCCTCTTATTTTGGAGCAAAATTGCAGAAATTCCCCTAATTGTGGGGCAAAAAGGCAGATATTCCCTATATGTTGGGGCAAAAAGACAGAAATTCTCTTTATTTTTGGGGCAAAACTCAGAAATTCCATTTATTTTGGGGCAAAATTCCAGAAATTTCTCTTATTTTGGGGCAAAATTCCAGAAATTTCTCTTATTTTGGGGCAAAATTGCAGAAATTCCCCTTATTTGGGGGCAAAAAAATGAAATTTCACTTATTTTGGGGCAAAAACTCAGAAATTCCACACTTTTTTGGTCAAAATTCCAGAAATTTCCCTTATTTTGGGGCAAAATTCCAGAAATTTCTCTTATTTTGGGGCAAAATTGCAGAAATTTCACTTAAATTGGGGCAAAATTGCAGAAATTTCACTTATTTCATGGTAAAAAGGCAGAAATTATCCTTATTTTGATGCAAAAATGCAGAAATTCCAAATATTTTGTGGCAAAAATGAAGAAATTCCCTTTATTTTGAGGTAAAAAGGCAGAAATTCCCCTTATTTGGGGGCAAAAAAAAGAAATTTCACTTATTTTGGGGCAAAAACTCAGAAATTCCACACTTTTTTGATCAAAATTCCAGAAATTTCCCTTATTTTGGGGCAAAATTGCAGAAATTTCACTTATTTTGGTGCAAAATTGCAGAAATTTAACTTATTTCAGAAAAAAATTCAGAAATTTTCCTATTTTGGTGCAAAAAGGCAGAATTATCTTTTATTTTGGTACAAAATTGCAGAAATTTTTCTTATTTTGGGGCAAAAAGGCAGAAATTTCACTTATTTTGGGGCAAAATTGCAGTAATTTCACTTATTTTGTGGCAAAATTGCAGAAATTCCAAATATTTTGTGGCAAAAATGCAGAAATTCCCCTTATTTTAAGGTAAAAAGGCAGAAATTCCCCTTATTTGGGGGTAAAAAACAGAAATTTCCCTTATTTTGGGGCAAAATTGCAGAAATTTCACTTATTCTGGGGCAAAATTGCAGAAATTTCACTTACTTCAGAAAAAAATTCAGAAATTTTCCTATTTTGGTGCAAAAAGGCAGAAATTTCTATTTTGGTACAAAATTGCAGAAATTTTTCTTTTTTTGGGGCAAAAAGGCACAAATCTCCCATATTTTGGGGAAAAAATGCAGAAATTCCTCTTATTTTGAGGTAAAAAGGTAGAAATTTCCCTTATTTGGGGGAAAAAGGCAGAAATTTTTTTTATTTTGAGGCAAAATTGCAGAAATTTCACTTATTTCAGGGTAATAAGTCAGAAATTTTCCTTATTTTGGGGCAAAAAAGACAGAAATTCCCTTTGTTTTGGGGGAAAAAGACAGAAATTCCACTTTTTTAGCGGCAAAAAAGCAGAAATTCATTTTATTTTGGAGTAAAAATGAAGAAATTTCTTTTTTTTGTGGCAAAAGATATACATTCCCCTTATTTTCAGGCTAAAAAGCAGAAATTCCCCGTATTTTGGAGCAAAATTGCAGAAATTCCCCTAATTGTGGGGCAAAAAGGCAGAAATTTCCGATATGTTAGGGCAAAAAGACAGAAATTCTTTTTATTTTGGGGCTAAACTCAGAAATTCCAATTATTTTGGGGCAAAATTCCAGAAATTTCCCTTATTTTGGGGCAAAATTGCAGAAATTTCACTTATTTTGGTGCAAAATTGCAGAAATTTCACTTATTTCAGGGAAAAAAGGCAGAAATTTTTTTTATTTTGGGGCCAAAAAGACAGAAATTTCCTTTGTTTTGGGGTGAAAAAGATAGAAATTCCACTTATTTAGAGGCAAAAAAGCAGAAATAACTTTTATTTTGGAGTAAAAATGTAGAAATTTCCCTTTTTTATGGCAAAAAGGTATGCATTCTTCTTATTTTAGGGCAAAAAGGCAGAAATTCCCAGTATTTTGGAGCAAAATTGCAGAAATTCCCCTAATTGTGGGGCAAAAAGGCAGAAATTCCCTATATGTTGGGGCAAAAAGAAACAAATTCTCCTTATTTTGGGTCAAAACTCAGAAATTCCACTGATATTGGGCAAAATTCCAGAAATTTCCCTTATTTTGGGGCAAAATTGCAGAAATTTCACTTATTTTGGGGCAAAATTGCAGAAATTTCACTTATTTCAGAAAAAAAAGCAGAAATTTTCTTATTTGGTGCAAAAAGGCGGAAATTTCTTTTATTTTGGTACAAAATTGCAGAAATTTTTCTTATTTTGGGGCAAAAAGGCAGAAATCTCCCATATTTTGGGGCAAAAATGATGAAATTTCTCTTATTTTGAGGTAAAAAGGCTGAAATTCCCATTATTTGGGGGCAAAAAGGCAGAAATTTCCCTTATTTTGAGGCAAAATTGCAGAAATTTCACTTATTTCAGTGTAATAAGTCAGAAATTTTCTTTATTTTGGGGCAAAAAAGACAGAAATTTTTTTGTTTTGAGGGAAAAAGGCAGAAATTCCACTTTTTTATCGGCAAAAATGCAAAAATTCATTTTATTTTGGAGTAAAAATGAAGAAATTTTTTTTTTGTGGCAAAAAGTATATATTCCCCTTATTTTCAGGCTAAAAAGCAGAAATTCCCCATATTTTGGAGCAAAATTGCAGAAATTCCCCTAATTGTGGGGCAAAAAGGCAGAAATTGCCTATATGTTGGGGCAAAAAGACAGAAATTCTTCTAATTTTGGGGCAAAACTCAGAAATTCCACTTATTTTGGGGCAAAATTCCAGAAATTTCCCTTATTTTGGGGCAAAATTGCAGAAATTTCACTTACTTTGGGGCAAAATTGCAGAAATTTCACTTATTTCAGGGTAATAAGTCAGAAATTTTCCTTATTTTGGAGCAAAAAAAACAGAAATTCCCTTTGTTTTGGGGGAAAAAGACAGAAATTCCACTTATTTAGAGGCAAAAAAGCTGAAATTCCCCTTATTTTGGAGCAAAAATGAAGAATTTTCCCTTTTTTATGGCAAAAAGTTATGCATTCTTCTTATTTTCAGGCAAAAAGACAGAAATTCCCCGTATTTTGGAGCAAAATTGCAGAAATTCCCCTAATTGTGGGGCGAAAAGGCAGAAATTCCCTATATGTTAGGGCAAAAAGACAGAAATTCTCCTTATTTTGGGGCAAAACTCAGAAATTCCACTTATTTTAAGGCAAAATTCCAGAAATTTCCTTTATTTGGGAGCAAAATTGCAGAAATTTCTGTTATTTTGGGGCAAAATTGCAGAAATTTCACTTATTTCAGAAAAAAAAGCAGAAATTTTCATATTTTGGTGCAAAAAGGCGGAAATTTCTTTTATTTTGGTACAAAATTGCAGAAATTTTTCTTATTTTGGGGCAAAAAGGCAGAAATCTCCCATATTTTGGGGCAAAAATGCAGAAATTCCTCTTATTTTGAGGTAAAAAGGCTGAAATTCCCCTTATTTGGAGGCAAAAAGGCAGAAATTTTTCTTATTTTGGGGCAAAATTGCAGAAATTTCACTTAATTCAGAGTAGTCAGTCAGAAATTTTTCTTATTTTGGGGCAAAAAAGCAGAAATTCCTTTTATTTTGGAGTAAAAATGAAGAAATTTCTTTTTTGTGGCAAATGGTATACATTTTCCTTATTTTCAGGCTAAAAAGCAGAAATTACCCGTATTTTGGAGCAAAATTGCAAAAATTCCGCTAATTGTGGGGCAAAAAGGCAGAAATTCCCTGTAAGTTAGAGCAAAAAAACAGAAAATCTCCTTATTTTGGGGCAAAACTCAGAAATTCCACTTACTTTGGGGCAAATTTCCAAAAATTTCCCTTATTTTGTGCCAAAATTGCAGAAATTTCACTTATTTTGAGGCAAAATTGCATAAATTTCACTTATTTCAGGGTAATAAGTCAGAAATTTTCCTTATTTTGGGGCAAAAAACACAGAAATTCCCTTTGTTTTGGGGGAAAAAGACAGAAATTCCACATTTTTAGAGGCAAAAAAGCAGAAATTCCTTTTATTTTGGAGTAAAAATGAAGAAATTTCCCTTTTTTGTGGCAAAATGTATACATTCCACTTATTTTTGGGCTAAAAAGCTGAAATTACCCGTATTTTGGAGCAAAATTGCAGAAATTCCCCTAATTGTGGGGCAAAATGCAGAAATTCCCTATATGTTAGGGCAAACAGACAGAAATTCTCCTTATTTTGGGGTAAAACTCAGAAATTCCACTTATTTTGGGGCAAAATTCCAGAAATTTCCCTTTATTGTGGCAAAATTCCTGAAATTTCACTTATTTTGGGGCAAAATTTTAGAAATTTCACTTATTTCATGGTAAAAAGGCAGAAATTTTCCTCATTTTGGGGCAAAAATGCAGAGATTCCAAATATTTTGTGGTAAAATTGCAAAAGTTTCCCTTATTTTGAGGTAAAAAGGCAGAAATTCCCCTTATTTGGGGGCAAAAAGCAGAAATTTCCCTTATTCTGGGACAAAATTGCAGAAATTTCACTTATTTCAGGGTAATAAGTCAGAAATTTTCCTTATTTGGGGCAAAAAAGACAGAAATTCCTTTTGTTTTGGGGGAAAAAGTCAGAAATTCCACTTATTTAGAAGCAAAAAAGCAGAAATTCCTTTTATTTTGGAGCAAAAATTAAGAAATTTCCTTTTTTTGTGGCAAAAGGTATGCATTCTTCTTATTTTCAGGCTAAAAAGCAGAAATTCCCCGTATTTTGGAGCAAAATTGCAGAAATTCCCCTAATTGTGGGACAAAAAGGCAGAAATTCCCTATATGTTTGGGCAAAAAGACAGAAATTCTCCTTATTTTAGAGCAAAACTCAGAAATTTCACTTATTTTGACGCAAAATTGCAGAAATTTCACTTATTTCAGAAAAAAAGCAGAAATTTTCTTAATTTGGGGCAAAAAGTCAGAAATTTCTCATATTTTGGGGCAAAAATGCAGAAAATCCCCTTATTTTGAGGTAAAAAGTCTAAAATTCCCCTTATTTGGTTGCAAAAAGCAGAAATTTCCCTTATTTTGGGGCAAAATTGCAGATATTTCATTTATTTCAGGGTAATAAGTCAGAAATTTTCCTTATTTTGGGGCAAAAAAGACACAAATTCTCTATGTTTTGGGGAAAAAAGACAGAAATTCCACTTATTTAGAGGCAAAAAAGCAGAAATTCCCCTTATTTTGGAGCGAAAATAAAGAAATTTCCCTTTTTTATGGCAAAAAGGTATGCATTCTTCTTATTTTCGGGCAAAAAGACAGAAATTCCCTGTATTTTGGAGCAAAATTGCAGAAATTCCCCTAATTGTGGGGCAAAAAGGCAGAAATTCTCTTTATTTTGGGGCAAAACTCAGAAATTCCACTTATTTTGGGGCAAAATTCCAGAAATTTCCCTTATTTTGGGGCAAAATTGCAGAAATTTTACTTATTTTGGGGCAAAATTGCAGAAATTTCACTTATTTCAGGTAAAAATGGCAGAAATTTTTCTTATTTTGGGGCAAAAAGGCAGAATTTCCTAATATTTTGTGGCAAAAATGCAGAAATTCCCCTTATTTTGAGGTAAAAAGGCTTAAATTCCCCTTATTTGGGGGCAAAAAGGCAGAAATTTTTCTTATTTTGGGGCAAAATTGCAGACATTTCACTTATTTCAGGGTAATAAGTCAGAAATTTTCCTTATTTTGGGGCAAAAAGACAGAAATTCCCTTTGTTTTGGGGGGGAAATACAGAAATTCCACTTCTTTGAAGGCAAAAAGGCAGAAATTCCCCTTATTTTGGAGCAAAAATGAAGAAATTCCCCTAATTGTTGGGCAAAAAGGCAGAAATTCCCTATATGTTGGGGCAAAAAGACAGAAATTCTCCTTATTTTGGGGCAAAACTCAGAAATTCCACTTATTTTGGGGCAAAATTGCAGGAATTTACCTTATTTTGGGGCAAAATTGCAGAAATTTCCCTTATTTGGGGCAAAATAGCAGAAATTTCACTTATTTTCAGGTAAAAAGGCTGAAATATCCTTTATTTTGGGGCAAAAAGGAAGAAATTCCCCTTATTTTGGGGCAAAATTGCCGAAATTTTCCTTATTTTGGGGCAAAAAGGCTGAAATTCTTATTTTTAGGTAAAATGCTGAAATTCCCCATATTTTGGGGCAAAAGGCAAAACTTCTTCTCATTTTGGGGCAAAGAGGCACAAATTTCCCTTATTTTCGGGCAAAATTGCAGAAATTTCATTTATTTCAGGGCAAAAAGTCAGAAATTCCTTTTATTTTGGGGCAAAGAGCAGAAATTTCTTTTATTATGGTACAAAATTGAAGAAATTTTTCTTATTATGAAACAAAAAGGCAGAAAATTCCCCTTATTTTGAGGCAAAAAGCAGAAATTTTTCTTATTTTGAGGTAAAATGCAGAAATTCTTTTTATTTTGGGGCTAAAAGGCAGAAATTCCCCGTATTTTGAAGCAAAATTGCAGAAATTCTCATAATTTTCGGGCAAAAAGGCAGAAATTCCCCTTATTTTGGGGCAAAAATACAGAAAATCTCCTTTATCGGGAGCAAACAGTCAGAAATTCCCCTTATTTTGGGGCAAAATTGCAGAAATTTCCTTTACATTGGGGCAAAATTGCAGAAATTTCCCTTATTTTGGGGCAAATTTGCAGAAATTTCCCTTATTTTGGGGCAAAATTGCAGAAATTTCCCTTATTTTGGGGCAAAATTGCAGAAATTTCACTTATTTCAGGGAAAAAAGGCGGAAATTTTTTTTGGGGGGCAAAAAGGCAGAAATTTCTTTTATTTTGGTACAAAATTGCAGAAATTTTTCTTATTTTGGGGCAAAAAGTCAGAAATTCCCCTTATTTTTAGGTAAAAAGGCTGAAATTCCCCTTATTTTGGGGCAAAAATACAGAAATTTCGTTTATTTTGGGGAAAAGGCAGAAATTGCACTTATTTTGAGTCAAAAAGGTGGAAAATCCCCTTATTTTGGGGCAAAAATGAAGAAATTTGCTTTTTTTATGGCAAAAAGGTATACATTCCCTTTATTTTCGGGCAAAAAGGCAGAAATTACCCGTATTTTGGAGCAAAATTGCAGAAATTCCTCTAATTTTTGGGCAAAAAGGCAGAAATTCCCCTTATTTTGGGGTAAAACTGCAGAAATTTCACTTATTTTACGGCAAAATGTCAGAAATTCCCCTTATTTTCGGCAAAAAAGGCAGAAAATCCCCTTATTTTAGGGCAAAATTGCAGAAATTTCCCTTATTTGGGGGCAAAAACAGAAATTCCCCTTCTTTTGAGGCAAAATTGCAGAAATTTCCCTTATTATGGGGAAAAATTGCAGAAATTTCCCTTATTTTAGGACAAAATTGCAGAAATTTCACTTATTTCAGAGAAAAAAATGCAAAAATTTTTCTTATTTTGGGGCAAAAAGGCAGAAATTCCAATTATTTTGGGGCAAAAAGGCAGAAATTCACCTTATTTTGGGTTAAAATATCAGAAATTTCACATATTTCAGGGCAAAATGGCAGAAATTCCCCTTATTTGGGGGCAATAAGGCAGAAATTTCCCTTCTTTTGGGATAAAATTGCAGAAATTTCCCTTATTTGGGGGCAAAAAGGCAGAAAATCCACTTAATTTCGGGTAAAAAGGCAGAAATTCCTCGTATTTTGAAGCAAAATTGCAGAAACTCCCCTAATTTTGGGGCAAAAAGGCAGAAATTCCCTTTATTTTGGGGCAAAAATAGAGAAATTCTCCTTATTTTGGTGCAAAAATCAGAAATTTCCCTTATTTTGGGGCAAAATTATAGAAATTTCTTTTATTTTGTTACAGACTTGCAGAAATTTTTCTTATTTTGTGGCAAAAAGGCTAAAATTCTACTTATTTTGAGGTAAAATCCTGAAATTCCACATATTTTGGGGCAAAAAGGCAGAAATTCCCCTCATTTGGGGGCAAAAGGCACATATTTCCCTTATTTTCGGGCATAATTGCAGGAATTTCATTTATTTCAGGGCAAAAAGTCAGAAATTCCTTTTATTTTAGGGCAAAAAGCAGAAATTTCTTTTATTATGGTACAAAATTGAAGAAATTTTTCGTATTTTGAAACAAAAAGGCAGAAAATTCCCCTTATTTTGAGGCAAAAGGCAGAAATTATTCTTATTTTGAGGTAAAATGCAGAAATTCTTTTTATTTTGGGGCTAAAAGGCAGAGATTCCTCGTATTTTGAAGCAAAATTGCAGAAATTCTCATAATTTTCGTGCAAAAAGGCAGAAATTCTCCCTATTTTGGGGCAAAAAGACACAAAATCTCCTTTTTCGGGAGCAAACAGTCAGAAATTCCCCTTATTTTGGGGCAAAATTGCAGAAATTTCCTTTACATTGGGGCAATATTGCAGAAATTTCCCTTATTTTGAGGCAAAATTGCAGAAATTTCACTTATTTCAGGGAAAAAAGGTGGAAATTTTTTTTGCGGGGAAAAAAGGCAGAAATTTTTTTTATTTTGGTACAAAATTGCAGAAATTTTTATTATTTTGGGGCAAAGAGTCAGAAATTCCCCATATTTTGGTGCAAAATTCTTTTTATTTTGGGGCAAAAATCAGAAATTTCCCTTATTTCGGGTCAAAATTTTAGAAATTTCTTTTATATTGTTACAGACTTGCAGAAATTTTTCTTATTTTGTGGCAAAAAGGCAGAAATTTCCCATATTTTGGTGCAAAAAGCCTAAAATTTCCTTTATTATGAGGTAAAATCCTGAAATTCCCCATATTTTGGGGCAAAAAGGCAGAAATTCCCCTCATTTGGGGGCAAAAAGGCACAAATTTCCCTTATTTTCAGGCATAATTGCAGGAATTTCATTTATTTCAGGGCAAAAAGTCAGAAATTCCTTTTATTTTGGGGCAAAAAGCAGAAATTTCTTTTATTTTGATACAAAATTGTAGAAATTTTCCTTATTTTGGAACAAAAAGGCAAAAATTACCCAAAATTTGGGGGAAAAGGCAGAAATTCTTCTTATTTTGAGGTAAAAAGGCTGAAATTCCCGTTATTTTGGGGCAAAAAGGCAGAAATTCTCTTTACTTTGTGGCAAAAATGCAGAAATTCCCGTTAATTGGGGCAGAAAAGCAGAAATTTTCCTTATTTAAGGGCAATAGGGCAGAAATTCCCTATATTTTGTGGCAAAAATGCAGAAATTCCCCTTATTTAGAGGTAAAATGATGAAATTCCCCTTATTTTCGGCAAAAAGGCAGAAATTCCTATTATTTTGGGGCAAAATTGCAGAAATTTCAATTATTTCAGGGCAAAAAGTCAGAAATTTGCCTTATTTTGGGGCAAAAAGCAGAAATTCCCCTAATTTTGGGGCCAAAAACAGAAATTCCCCTTATTTTGGGGTAAAATTGCAGAAATTTCAAATATTTCAGGGCAAAAAGGCAGAAATTCCACTTTATTTCGGACAATAACGCAGAAATTCCCCGTATTTTAAAGCTAAATTTCAGAAATTCCCCTTATATTGGTGCAAAAATGCAGAAATTCCTTTTATTTTTGTGCAATAAGGCAGATTTCTCCGTATTTTGAAGCAAAATTGCACATATTCTCCTAATTTTGAGGGAAAATGCAGAAATTCACATTATTTTGGAACAAAAAGACAGAAATTCTCCTTATTTCAGTACAAGAAGTCAGAAATTCCCCTTATTTTGGGGCAAAATTGCAGAAATTTCACTTATTTCAGAGAAAAAGCACAGAAATTTCTCTTATTTTGGGGAAAAAGGCAGAAATTTCTTTTATTTTGGTACAAAATTGCAGAAATTTTCTTTATTTTGGGGAAAATGCAGAAATTCCCCATATTTTTGGGCAAAAAGGCAGAGAAACCCTTATTTTGAGGCAAAAAGACAGAAATTCCCTTTCTTTTGTGGCAAAAAGGCAGAAATTTCCCTTATTTTGGGGCAAAATTGCAGAAATTTCACCTATTTCATGGAAATATTCAAAAATTCCTTTTATTTTGGAACAAAAAGAGAGAAATTCCGTTTATTTTTGGGTAAAAAGGCAGAAATTTCAGTTATTTTGAGGTAAGAAGGCAGAAATGCCTCTTATTTTGCGGAAAAAATGAAGAAATTTCCCTTTTTTGTGGCAAAAGGTATACATTCCCCTTATTTTTGGGCAAAAAGGCAGAAATTCCCCGTATTTTGGAGCACAATTGCAGAAAATCCCCAAATTGTGGGGCAAAAAGGCAGAAATTCCCTATATGTTGGGGCAAAAAGACAAAAATTCTCCTTATTTTGGGACAAAACTCAGAATTTCCAGTTATTTTGGGGCAAAATTCCAGAAATTTCCCTTATTTTGGGGCAAAATTTCAGAAATTTCACTTATTTTGGGGCAAAATTGCAGAAATTTCCCTTATTTCAGGTAAAAATGGCAGAAATTTTTCTTATTTTGGGGCAAAAGGGCAGAAATTCCTAATATTTTGTGGCAAAAATGCAGAAATTCCCCTTATTTTGAGGTAAAAAGGTTGAAATTCCCCTTATTTGGGTGCAAAAAGGCAGAAATTTTTCTTATTTTGGGGCAAAATTGCAGACATTTCACTTATTTCAGGGTAATAAGTCAGAAATTTTCCTTATTTTGGGGCAAAAAAGACAGAAATTCCCCTAATTGTGGGGCAAAAAGGCAGAAATTCCCTATATGTTGGGGCAAAAAGACAGAAATTCTCCTTATTTTGGGGCAAAATTGCAGGAATTTACCTTATTTTGGGGCAAAATTGCAGAAATTTTCCTTATTTGGGGCAAAATTGCAGAAATTTCACTTATTTTCAGGTAAAAAGACTGAAATATCCTTTATTTTGGGGCAAAAAGGAAGAAATTCCCCTTATTTTGGGGCAAAATTGCAGAAATTTTTCTTATTTTGGGGCAAAAAGGCTGAAATTCTTCTTATTTTGAGGTAAAATGCTGAAATTCCCCATATTTTGGGGCAAAAGGCAAAAATTCTTCTTATTTTGGGGCAAAAAGGTACAAATTTCCCTTATTTTCGGGCAAAATTGCAGAAATTTCATTTATTTCAGGGCAAAAATTCAGAATTTCCTTTTATTTTGGGGCAAAGAGCAGAAATTTCTTTTATTATGGTACAAAATTGAAGAAATTTTTCTTATTTTGAAACAAAAAGGCAGAAAATTCCCCTTATTTTGAGGCAAAAGGCAGAGACTATTCTTATTTTGTGGTAAAATGCAGAAATTCCCTTTATTTTGGGGCTAGAAAGCAGAAATTCCCCGTATTTTGAAGCAAAATTGCAGAAATTCTCATAATTTTCGGGCAAAAGGCAAAAATTCTCCTTATTTTGGGGCAAAAAGACAGAAACTCTCCTTTTTTGGGAGCAAACTGTCAGAAATTTTCCTTATTTTGGGGCAAAATTGCAGAAATTTCCTTTACATTGGGGCAAAATTGCAGAAATTTCCATATTTTGGGGCAAAATTGCAGAAATTTCACTTATTTCAGGGAAAAAAGGCGAAAATTTTTTTTGGGGGGCAAAAAGGCAGAAATTTTTTTATTTTGGTACAAAATTGCAGAAATTTTTCTTATTTTGGGGCAAAAAGTCAGAAATTCCTCATATTTTGGGGCAAAAAGGCAGAAATTCCCCTTATTTTGAGGTAAAAATGCTGTAATTCCCCTTATTTTGGGGCAAAAAGACAGAAATTTCGTTTATTTTGGGGAAAAGGCAGAAATTGCACTTATTTTGAGTCAAAAAGGTGGAAAATCCCCTTATTTTGGGGCAAAAATGAAGAAATTTGCTTTTTTTATGGCAAAAAGTTATGCATTCTTCTTATTTTTGGGCAAAATGGCACAAATTCCCCGTATTTTGGAGCAACATTGCAGAAATTCCCCTAATTTTTGGGCAAAAAGGCAGAAATTCCCCTTATTTTGGGGTAAAACTGCAGAAATTTCACTTTTTTGCGGCAAAATGTCAGAAATTCCCCTTATTTTCGGCAAAAAAAGCAGATAATCCCCTTATTTTAGGGAAAAATTGCAGAAATTTCTCTTATTTTGGGGCAAAATTGCAGAAATTTCACTTATTTCGCGGCAAAATGTCAGAAATTCCCCTTATTTTCGGCAAAAAAGGCAGAAAATTCCCGTATTTTGGAGAATAAATTGCAGAAATTCACCTAATTTTAGGGTAAAAAAATACAATAATTTTCTTTATTTTTGAGCAAAAAGGCAGAAATTCTCCTTATTTTAGGGCAAAAAGGCAGAAATTTTTCTTATTTTAGGGCAAAATTGCAGAAATTTTCCTTATTTGGGGGCAAAAACCAGAAATTCCCCTTATTTTGGGGCAAAATTGCAGAAATTTCCCTTATTATGGGGAAAAATTGCAGAAATTTCCCTTATTTAAGGTCAAAATTGCAGAAATTTCACTTATTTCAGAGAAAAAAAGCAAAATTTTTCTTATTTTGGGGCAAAAAGGCAGAAATTCCCATTATTTTGGGGCAAAAAGGCAGAAATTCACCTTATTTTGGGGTAAAATTGCAGAAATTTCACATATTTCAGGGCAAAAAGACAGAAATTCCCCTTATTTTAAGGCAGAAAGGCAGAAATTCCCCTTATTTTGGAATAAAGTTGCAGAAATTTTTTTTCTTTAGGGGCAAAAAGGCAGAAAATCCACTTAATTTCGGGTAAAAAAGCAGAAATTCCTCTTATTTTGGAGCAAAATTGCAGAAATTCCCCTAATTTTGGGGCATAAAGGCAGAAATTCCCTTTATTTTGGGGCAAAAATAGAGAAATTCTCATTATTTTGGGGCAAAAATCAGAAATTTCCCTTATTTCGGGTCAAAATTTTAGAAATTTCTTTTATATTGTTACAGACTTGCAGAAATTTTTCTTATTTTGTGGCAAAAAGGCAGAAATTTCCCATATTTTGGTGCAAAAAGCCTAAAATTTCTTTTATTATGAGGTAAAATCCTGAAATTCCCCATATTTTGGGGCAAAAAGGCAGAAAATCCCCTTATTTTGAGGTAAAAAGTCTAAAATTCCCCTTATTTGGTTGCAAAAGCAGAAATTTCCCTTATTTTGGGGCAAAATTGCAGATATTTCATTTATTTCAGGGTAATAAGTCAGAAATTTTCCTTATTTTGGGGCAAAAAAGACACAAATTCTCTATGTTTTGGGGGAAAAAGACAGAAATTCCACTTATTTAGAGGCAAAAAAGCAGAAATTCCCCTTATTTTGGAGCGAAAATGAAGAAATTTCCCTTTTTTATGGCAAAAAGGTATGCATTCTTCTTATTTTCGGGCAAAAAGACAGAAATTCCCCGTATTTTTGAGCAAAATTGCAGAAATTCCCCTAATTGTGGGGCAAAAATACAGAAATTCCCTATGTGTTGGGGCAAAAAGACAGAAATTCTACTTATTTTGGGGCAAAACTCAGAAATTCCACTTATTTTGGGGCAAAATTCCAAAAATTTCCCTTATTTTGGGGCAAAATTGCAGAAATTTCACTTATTTTGTGGCAAAATTGCAGAAATTTCACTTATTTCAAGGAAAAAAAGACAGAAATTTCTTTTATTTTGGTACAAAATTACAGAAATTTTTTTTATTTTTGGCAAAAAGGCAGAAATTTCCCATATTTTGGGGCAAAAATGCAGAAATTACCCTTATTTTGAGGTAAAAATGCTGAAATTCCCCTTATTTTGGGGCAAAAAGCAGACATTTCCCTTATTTTGGGCAAAAATTGCAGAAATTTCACTTATTTTTAGTCAAAAAGGCAGAAAATCCAATTATTTTGGGGTAAAAATGAAGAAATTCCCCTTTTTTTGAGGTAAAAAGGCTGAAATTCCCCTTTTTTGGAGGCAAAAAGGCAGAAATTTCCCGTATTTTGGGGCAAAATTGCAGAAATTTCACTTATTTCAGAATAATAATTCAGAAATTTTTTTTATTTGGGGGGAAAAAAAGACAGAAATTCCCTTTGTTTGGGGGAAAAAACAGAAATTCCACTTATTTAGAGGCAAAAAAGCAGAAATTCCCCTTATTTTGGAGCAAAAATTAAGAAATTTCATTTTTTTATGGCAAAAAGGTATGCACTCTTATTATTTTCGGGCAAAAAGGCAGAAATTCCCCGTATTTTAGAGCAAAATTGCAGAAATTCCTCTAATTGTGGGGCAAAAAGGCATAAATTCCCTATATGTTAGAGCAAAAACAGAAATTCATCTTATTTTGGGGCAAAACTCAGAAATTCCACTTATTTTGGGGCACAATTCCAGAAATTTCCCTTCTTTTGGGGCAAAATTGCAGAAATTTCACTTATTTTGAGGCAAAATTGCAGAAATTTTACTTATTTCAGAAAAAAAAGCAGAAATTTTCTTATTTTGGGGCAAAAAGGCAGAAATTTTTTTTTTATTTTGGTACTAAATTGCAGAAATTTTTCTTATTTTGGGGCAAAAAGTCAGAAATTCCCCTTATTTTGGGGCAAAAAGCAGATATTTCCCTTATTTTTGGGGAAAAATTTTAGAAATTTAACTTATTTCAGGGCAAAAAGTCAGAAATTCCGTTTATTTTTGGGGAAAATTCAGAAATTGCACTTATTTTGAGTCAAAAAGGCGGAAAATCCCCTTATTTTGGAGTAAAAATGAAGAAATTTCCCTTTTTTATGGCAAATGGTATACATTCTTTTTATTTTCGGGCAAAAAGTCAGAAATTCCCTGTATCTTGGAGCAAAATTGCAGAAATTCCTCTAATTTTGGGGCAAAAACGCAAAACTTCCCCTTATTTTGGGGTAAAACTGCAGAAATTTCACTTATTTCGCGGCAAAATGGCAGAAATTCACTTCATTTTCGGCGAAAAGGGAGAAAATTCCCGTATTTTGGAGCAAAATTGCAGAAATTCACCTAATTTTGGGGTAAAACATGCAGTAATTTTCTTTATTTTAAGGCAAAAAGGCAGAAATTCCCCTTATTTTGTGGCAAAAATCAGAAATTCCCCTTATTTTAGAAAAAATTGCAGAAATTTCCTTTATTATGGGGAAAAATTGCAGAAATTTCTTTTATTGTAAGGCAAAATTGCAGAAATTTCATTTATTTCAGAGAAAAAAACAAAAATTTTTTTTATTTTAGGGCAAAATGCAGAAATTTCCATTATTTTGGGGCACAAAGACAGAAATTCACCTTCTTTTGGGGTAAAATTTCAAACATTTCACATATTTCAGGGCAAAAAGGCAGAAATTCCCCTTATTTGGGGGTAAAAAGGCAGAAATTCTTCATATTTTGGGTTAAAATTGCAGAAATTTCCCTTGTTTGGGGGCAAAAAGGCAGAAAATCCCCTTAATTTCGGGCAAAAAGGCAGAAATTCCCCGTATTTTGGAGCAAAATTGCAGAAATTCCCCTAATTGTGGGGCAAAAAGGCAGAAATTCCCGATATGTTGGGGCA
Organism: Micromys minutus; assembly: GCF_963924665.1. Taxonomy (NCBI): domain Eukaryota; kingdom Metazoa; phylum Chordata; class Mammalia; order Rodentia; family Muridae; genus Micromys; species Micromys minutus. The sequence continues at coordinate 669,316 of NW_027667729.1, read as the reverse complement.
AAAAGACAGAAATTCTCCTTATTTTCGGGCAAAACTCAGAAATTCCATTTATTTTGGGGCAAAATTCCAGAAATTTCCCTTATTTTGGGGCAAAATTGCAGAAATTTCACTTATTTCAGGGCAAAATTCAAAAATTGCTTTTATTTTGGGGCAAAAAGACAGAAATTCCGTTTACTTTTGGGTAAAAAGGCAGAAATTTCACTTATTTTGAGGTAAGAAGGCAGATATTCCTCTTATTTTGCAGCAAAAATGAAGAAATTTCCCTTTTTTGTGGCAAAAGGTATATATTCCCCTTATTTTCGGGCAAAAAAGCAGAAATATCCCGTTTTTTGGAGCACAATTGCAGAAAATCCCCTAATTGTGGGGCAAAAAGGCAGAGATTCCCATTATTTTGATGGCAAAAAGGCAGGAATTCACCTTATTTTGGGCTAAAATTGCAGAAATTTCACATATTTCAGGGCAAAAAGGCAGAAATTTCCCTTCATTTGGGGCAAAAATGAAGAAATTTCCCTTTTTTATGGCAAAAAGGTATGCATTCCCCTTATTTTCGGCAAAAAGGCAGAAATTCCCTGTATTTTGGAGCAAAATTGCAGAAATTCCCCTAATTGTGGGGCAAAAAGGCAGAAATTCTCTTTATTTTGGGGCAAAACTCAGAAATTCCACTTATTTTGGGGCAAAATTCCAGAAATTTCCCTTATTTTGGGGCAAAATTGCAGAAATTTCACTTATTTTTGGGCAAAATTGCAGAAATTTCACTTATTTCAGGTAAAAATGGCAGAAATTTTTTCTTATTTTGGGGCAAAAAGGCAGAATTTCCTAATATTTTGTGGCAAAAATGCAGAAATTCCCCTTATTTTGAGGTAAAAAGGCTTAAATTCCCCTTATTTGGGGGCAAAAAGGCAGAAATTTTTCTTATTTTGGGGCAAAATTGCAGACATTTCACTTATTTCAGGGCAATAAGTCAGAAATTTTCCTTATTTTGGGGCAAAAAAGACAGAAATTCCCTTTGTTTTGGGGGGAAAATACAGAAATTCCACTTCTTTGAAGGCAAAAAGGCAGAAATTCCCCTTATTTTGGAGCAAAAATGAAGAAATTCCCCTAATTGTTGGGCAAAAAGGCAGAAATTCCCTATATGTTGGGGCAAAAAGACAGAAATTCTCCTTATTTTGGGGCAAAACTCAGAAATTCCACTTATTTTGGGGCAAAATTGCAGGAATTTACCTTATTTTGGGGCAAAATTGCAGAAATTTCCCTTATTTGGGGCAAAATAGAAATTTCACTTATTTTCAGGTAAAAAGGCTGAAATATCCTTTATTTTGGGGCAAAAAGGAAGAAATTCCCCTTATTTTGGGGCAAAATTGCCGAAATTTTCCTTATTTTGGGGCAAAAAGGCTGAAATTCTTATTTTGAGGTAAAATGCTGAAATTCCCCATATTTTGGGGCAAAAGGCAAAACTTCTTCTTATTTTGGGGCAAAGAGGCACAAATTTCCCTTATTTTCGGGCAAAATTGCAGAAATTTCATTTATTTCAGGGCAAATGTCAGAAATTCCTTTTATTTTGGGGCAAAGAGCAGAAATTTCTTTTATTATGGTACAAAATTGAAGAAATTTTTCTTATTATGAAACAAAAAGGCAGAAAATTCCCCTTATTTTGAGGCAAAAAGCAGAAATTATTCTTATTTTGAGGTAAAATGCAGAAATTCTTTTTATTTTGGGGCTAAAAGGCAGAAATTCCCCGTATTTTGAAGCAAAATTGCAGAAATTCTCATAATTTTCGGGCAAAAAGGCAGAAATTCCCCTTATTTTGGGGCAAAAATACAGAAAATCTCCTTTATCGGGAGCAAACAGTCAGAAATTCCCCTTATTTTGGGGCAAAATTGCAGAAATTTCCTTTACATTGGGGCAAAATTGCAGAAATTTACCTTATTTTGGGGCAAATTTGCAGAAATTTCCCTTATTTTGGGGCAAAATTGCAGAAATTTCCCTTATTTTGGGGCAAAATTGCAGAAATTTCACTTATTTCAGGGAAAAAAGGCGGAAATTTTTTTTGGGGGGCAAAAAGGCAGAAATTTCTTTTATTTTGGTACAAAATTGCAGAAATTTTTCTTATTTTGGGGCAAAAAGTCAGAAATTCCCCTTATTTTTAGGTAAAAAGGCTGAAATTCCCCTTATTTTGGGGCAAAAATACAGAAATTTCGTTTATTTTGGGGAAAAGGCAGAAATTGCACTTATTTTGAGTCAAAAAGGTGGAAAATCCCCTTATTTTGGGGCAAAAATGAAGAAATTTGCTTTTTTTATGGCAAAAAGGTATACATTCCCTTTATTTTCGGGCAAAAAGGCAGAAATTACCCGTATTTTGGAGCAAAATTGCAGAAATTCCTCTAATTTTTGGGCAAAAAGGCAGAAATTCCCCTTATTTTGGGGTAAAACTGCAGAAATTTCACTTATTTTACGGCAAAATGTCAGAAATTCCCCTTATTTTCGGCAAAAAAGGCAGAAAATCCCCTTATTTTAGGGCAAAATTGCAGAAATTTCCCTTATTTGGGGGCAAAAACAGAAATTCCCCTTCTTTTGAGGCAAAATTGCAGAAATTTCCCTTATTATGGGGAAAAATTGCAGAAATTTCCCTTATTTTAGGACAAAATTGCAGAAATTTCACTTATTTCAGAGAAAAAAATGCAAAAATTTTTCTTATTTTGGGGCAAAAAGGCAGAAATTCCAATTATTTTGGGGCAAAAAGGCAGAAATTCACCTTATTTTGGGTTAAAATATCAGAAATTTCACATATTTCAGGGCAAAATGGCAGAAATTCCCCTTATTTGGGGGCAATAAGGCAGAAATTTCCCTTCTTTTGGGATAAAATTGCAGAAATTTCCCTTATTTGGGGGCAAAAAGGCAGAAAATCCACTTAATTTCGGGTAAAAAGGCAGAAATTCCTCGTATTTTGAAGCAAAATTGCAGAAACTCCCCTAATTTTGGGGCAAAAAGGCAGAAATTCCCTTTATTTTGGGGCAAAAATAGAGAAATTCTCCTTATTTTGGTGCAAAAATCAGAAATTTCCCTTATTTTGGGGCAAAATTATAGAAATTTCTTTTATTTTGTTACAGACTTGCAGAAATTTTTCTTATTTTGTGGCAAAAAGGCTAAAATTCTACTTATTTTGAGGTAAAATCCTGAAATTCCACATATTTTGGGGCAAAAAGGCAGAAATTCCCCTCATTTGGGGGCAAAAAGGCACATATTTCCCTTATTTTCGGGCATAATTGCAGGAATTTCATTTATTTCAGGGCAAAAAGTCAGAAATTCCTTTTATTTTAGGGCAAAAAGCAGAAATTTCTTTTATTATGGTACAAAATTGAAGAAATTTTTCGTATTTTGAAACAAAAAGGCAGAAAATTCCCCTTATTTTGAGGCAAAAGGCAGAAATTATTCTTATTTTGAGGTAAAATGCAGAAATTCTTTTTATTTTGGGGCTAAAAGGCAGAGATTCCTCGTATTTTGAAGCAAAATTGCAGAAATTCTCATAATTTTCGTGCAAAAAGGCAGAAATTCTCCCTATTTTGGGGCAAAAAGACACAAAATCTCCTTTTTCGGGAGCAAACAGTCAGAAATTCCCCTTATTTTGGGGCAAAATTGCAGAAATTTCCTTTACATTGGGGCAATATTGCAGAAATTTCCCTTATTTTGAGGCAAAATTGCAGAAATTTCACTTATTTCAGGGAAAAAAGGTGGAAATTTTTTTTGCGGGGAAAAAAGGCAGAAATTTTTTTTATTTTGGTACAAAATTGCAGAAATTTTTATTATTTTGGGGCAAAGAGTCAGAAATTCCCCATATTTTGGTGCAAAATTCTTTTTATTTTGGGGCAAAAATCAGTAATTTCCCTTATTTCGGGTCAAAATTTTAGAAATTTCTTTTATATTGTTACAGACTTGCAGAAATTTTTCTTATTTTGTGGCAAAAAGGCAGAAATTTCCCATATTTTGGTGCTAAAAGCCTAAAATTTCCTTTATTATGAGGTAAAATCCTGAAATTCCCCATATTTTGGGGCAAAAAGGCAGAAATTCCCCTCATTTGGGGGCAAAAAGGCACAAATTTCCCTTATTTTCAGGCATAATTGCAGGAATTTCATTTATTTCAGGGCAAAAAGTCAGAAATTCCTTTTATTTTGGGGCAAAAAGCAGAAATTTCTTTTATTTTGATACAAAATTGTAGAAATTTTCCTTATTTTGGAACAAAAAGGCAAAAATTACCCATATTTTGGGGGAAAAGGCAGAAATTCTTCTTATTTTGAGGTAAAAAGGCTGAAATTCCCGTTATTTTGGGGCAAAAAGGCAGAAATTCTCTTTACTTTGTGGCAAAAATGCAGAAATTCCCGTTAATTGGGGCAGAAAAGCAGAAATTTTCCTTATTTAAGGGCAATAGGGCAGAAATTCCCTATATTTTGTGGCAAAAATGCAGAAATTCCCCTTATTTAGAGGTAAAATGATGAAATTCCCCTTATTTTCGGCAAAAAGGCAGAAATTCCTATTATTTTGGGGCAAAATTGCAGAAATTTCAATTATTTCAGGGCAAAAAGTCAGAAATTTGCCTTATTTTGGGGCAAAAAGCAGAAATTCCCCTAATTTTGGGGCCAAAAACAGAAATTCCCCTTATTTTGGGGTAAAATTGCAGAAATTTCAAATATTTCAGGGCAAAAAGGCAGAAATTCCACTTTATTTCGGACAATAACGCAGAAATTCCCCGTATTTTAAAGCTAAATTTCAGAAATTCCCCTTATATTGGTGCAAAAATGCAGAAATTCCTTTTATTTTTGTGCAATAAGGCAGATTTCCCCGTATTTTGAAGCAAAATTGCACATATTCCCCTAATTTTGAGGGAAAATGCAGAAATTCACATTATTTTGGAACAAAAAGACAGAAATTCTTCTTATTTCAGTACAAGAAGTCAGAAATTCCCCTTATTTTGGGGCAAAATTGCAGAAATTTCACTTATTTCAGAGAAAAAGCACAGAAATTTCTCTTATTTTGGGGAAAAAGGCAGAAATTTCTTTTATTTTGGTACAAAATTGCAGAAATTTTCTTTATTTTGGGGAAAATGCAGAAATTCCCCATATTTTTGGGCAAAAAGGCAGAGAAACCCTTATTTTGAGGCAAAAAGACAGAAATTCCCTTTCTTTTGTGGCAAAAAGGCAGAAATTTCCCTTATTTTGGGGCAAAATTGCAGAAATTTCACCTATTTCATGGAAATATTCAAAAATTCCTTTTATTTTGGAACAAAAAGAGAGAAATTCCGTTTATTTTTGGGTAAAAAGGCAGAAATTTCAGTTATTTTGAGGTAAGAAAGCAGAAATGCCTCTTATTTTGCGGCAAAAATGAAGAAATTTCCCTTTTTTGTGGCAAAAGGTATACATTCCCCTTATTTTTGGGCAAAAAGGCAGAAATTCCCCGTATTTTGGAGCACTATTGCAGAAAATCCCCAAATTGTGGGGCAAAAAGGCAGAAATTCCCTATATGTTGGGGTAAAAAGACAAAAATTCTCCTTATTTTGGGACAAAACTCAGAATTTCCACTTATTTTGGGGCAAAATTCCAGAAATTTCCCTTATTTTGGGGCAAAATTGCAGAAATTTCACTTATTTTGGGGCAAAATTGCAGAAATTTCCCTTATTTCAGGTAAAAATGGCAGAAATTTTTCTTATTTTGGGGCAAAAAGGCAGAAATTCCTAATATTTTGTGGCAAAAATGCAGAAATTCCCCTTATTTTGAGGTAAAAAGGCTGAAATTCCCCTTATTTGGGTGCAAAAAGGCAGAAATTTTTCTTATTTTGGGGCAAAATTGCAGACATTTCACTTATTTCAGGGTAATAAGTCAGAAATTTTCCTTATTTTGGGGCAAAAAAGACAGAAATTCCCCTAATTGTGGGGCAAAAAGGCAGAAATTCCCTATATGTTGGGGCAAAAAGACAGAAATTCTCCTTATTTTGGGGCAAAACTCAAAAATTCCACTTATTTTGGGGCAAAATTGCAGGAATTTACCTTATTTTGGGGCAAAATTGCAGAAATTTTCCTTATTTGGGGCAAAATTGCAGAAATTTCACTTATTTTCAGGTAAAAAGACTGAAATATCCTTTATTTTGGGGCAAAAAGGAAGAAATTCCCCTTATTTTGGGGCAAAATTGCAGAAATTTTTCTTATTTTGGGGCAAAAAGGCTGAAATTCTTCTTATTTTGAGGTAAAATGCTGAAATTCCCCATATTTTGGGGCAAAAGGCAAAAATTCTTCTTATTTTGGGGCAAAAAGGCACAAATTTCCCTTATTTTCGGGCAAAATTGCAGAAATTTCATTTATTTCAGGGCAAAAATTCAGAATTTCCTTTTATTTTGGGGCAAAGAGCAGAAATTTCTTTTATTATGGTACAAAATTGAAGAAATTTTTCTTATTTTGAAACAAAAAGGCAGAAAATTCCCCTTATTTTGAGGCAAAAGGCAGAGACTATTCTTATTTTGTGGTAAAATGCAGAAATTCCCTTTATTTTGGGGCTAGAAAGCAGAAATTCCCCGTATTTTGAAGCAAAATTGCAGAAATTCTCATAATTTTCGGGCAAAAGGCAAAAATTCTCCTTATTTTGGGGCAAAAAGACAGAAACTCTCCTTTTTTGGGAGCAAACAGTCAGAAATTTTCCTTATTTTGGGGCAAAATTGCAGAAATTTCCTTTACATTGGGGCAAAATTGCAGAAATTTCCATATTTTGGGGCAAAATTGCAGAAATTTCACTTATTTCAGGGAAAAAAGGCGAAAATTTTTTTTGGGGGGCAAAAAGGCAGAAATTTTTTTAATTTTGGTACAAAATTGCAGAAATTTTTCTTATTTTGGGGCAAAAAGTCAGAAATTCCTCATATTTTGGGGCAAAAAGGCAAAAATTCCCCTTATTTTGAGGTAAAAAGGCTGTAATTCCCCTTATTTTGGGGCAAAAAGACAGAAATTTCGTTTATTTTGGGGAAAAGGCAGAAATTGCACTTATTTTGAGTCAAAAAGGTGGAAAATCCCCTTATTTTGGGGCAAAAATGAAGAAATTTGCTTTTTTTATGGCAAAAAGGTATGCATTCTTCTTATTTTTGGGCAAAATGGCACAAATTCCCCGTATTTTGGAGCAACATTGCAGAAATTCCCCTAATTTTTGGGCAAAAAGTCAGAAATTCCCCTTATTTTCGGCAAAAAAAGCAGATAATCCCCTTATTTTAGGGAAAAATTGCAGAAATTTCTCTTATTTTGGGGCAAAATTGCAGAAATTTCACTTATTTCGTGGCAAAATGTCAGAAATTCCCCTTATTTTCGGCAAAAAAGGCAGAAAATTCCCGTATTTTGGAGAATAAATTGCAGAAATTCACCTAATTTAAGGGTAAAAAAATACAATAATTTTCTTTATTTTTGAGCAAAAAGGCAGAAATTCTCCTTATTTTAGGGCAAAAAGGCAGAAATTTTTCTTATTTTAGGGCAAAATTGCAGAAATTTTCCTTATTTGGGGCCAAAAAACAGAAATTCCCCTTATTTTGGGGCAAAATTGCAGAAATTTCCCTTATTATGGGGAAAAATTGCAGAAATTTCCCTTATTTAAGGTCAAAATTGCAGAAATTTCACTTATTTCAGAGAAAAAAAGCAAAATTTTTCTTATTTTGGGGCAAAAAGGCAGAAATTCCCATTATTTTGGGGCAAAAAGGCAGAAATTCACCTTATTTTGGGGTAAAATTGCAGAAATTTCACATATTTCAGGGCAAAAAGACAGAAATTCCCCTTATTTTAAGGCAGAAAGGCAGAAATTCCCCTTATTTTGGAATAAAGTTGCAGAAATTTTTTTCTTTAGGGGCAAAAAGGCAGAAAATCCACTTAATTTCGGGTAAAAAAGCAGAAATTCCTCTTATTTTGGAGCAAAATTGCAGAAACTCCCCTAATTTTGGGGCATAAAGGCAGAAATTCCCTTTATTTTGGGGCAAAAATAGAGAAATTCTCATTATTTTGGGGCAAAAATCAGAAATTTCCCTTATTTCTGGTCAAAATTTTAGAAATTTCTTTTATATTGTTACAGACTTGCAGAAATTTTTCTTATTTTGTGGCAAAAAGGCAGAAATTTCCCATATTTTGGTGCAAAAAGCCTAAAATTTCCTTTATTATGAGGTAAAATCCTGAAATTCCCCATATTTTGGGGCAAAAAGGCAGAAAATCCCCTTATTTTGAGGTAAAAAGTCTAAAATTCCCCTTATTTGGTTGCAAAAGCAGAAATTTCCCTTATTTTGGGGCAAAATTGCAGATATTTCATTTATTTCAGGGTAATAAGTCAGAAATTTTCCTTATTTTGGGGCAAAAAAGACACAAATTCTCTATGTTTTGGGGGAAAAAGACAGAAATTCCACTTATTTAGAGGCAAAAAAGCAGAAATTCCCCTTATTTTGGAGCGAAAATGAAGAAATTTCCCTTTTTTATGGCAAAAAGGTATGCATTCTTCTTATTTTCGGGCAAAAAGACAGAAATTCCCCGTATTTTTGAGCAAAATTGCAGAAATTCCCCTAATTGTGGGGCAAAAATACAGAAATTCCCTATGTGTTGGGGCAAAAAGACAGAAATTCTACTTAATTTCTGGCAAAACTCAGAAATTCCACTTATTTTGGGGCAAAATTCCAAAAATTTCCTTTATTTTGGGGCAAAATTGCAGAAATTTCACTTATTTTGTGGCAAAATTGCAGAAATTTCACTTATTTCAGGGAAAAAAAGACAGAAATTTCTTTTATTTTGGTACAAAATTACAGAAATTTTTTTTATTTTTGGCAAAAAGGCAGAAATTTCCCATATTTTGGGGCAAAAATGCAGAAATTCCCCTTATTTTGAGGTAAAAATGCTGAAATTCCCCTTATTTTGGGGCAAAAAGCAGACATTTCCCTTATTTTGGGCAAAAATTGCAGAAATTTCACTTATTTTTAGTCAAAAAGGCAGAAAATCCAATTATTTTGGGGTAAAAATGAAGAAATTCCCCTTTTTTTGAGGTAAAAATGCTGAAATTCCCCTTTTTTGGAGGCAAAAAGGCAGAAATTTCCCGTATTTTGGGGCAAAATTGCAGAAATTTCACTTATTTCAGAATAATAATTCAGAAATTTTTTTTATTTGGGGGGAAAAAAAAGACAGAAATTCCCTTTGTTTGGGGGAAAAAACAGAAATTCCACTTATTTAGAGGCAAAAAAGCAGAAATTCCCCTTATTTTGGAGCAACAATTAAGAAATTTCATTTTTTTATGGCAAAAAGGTATGCACTCTTATTATTTTCGGGCAAAAAGGCAGAAATTCCCCGTATTTTAGAGCAAAATTGCAGAAATTCCCCTAATTGTGGGGCAAAAAGGCATAAATTCCCTATATGTTAGAGCAAAAACAGAAATTCATCTTATTTTGGGGCAAAACTCAGAAATTCCACTTATTTTGGGGCACAATTCCAGAAATTTCCCTTCTTTTGGGGCAAAATTGCAGAAATTTCACTTATTTTGAGGCAAAATTGCAGAAATTTTACTTATTTCAGAAAAAAAAGCAGAAATTTTCTTATTTTGGGGCAAAAAGGCAGAAATTTTTTTTTTATTTTGGTACTAAATTGCAGAAATTTTTCTTATTTTGGGGCAAAAAGTCAGAAATTCCCCTTATTTTGGGGCAAAAAGCAGATATTTCCCTTATTTTTGGGGAAAAATTTTAGAAATTTAACTTATTTCAGGGCAAAAAGTCAGAAATTCCGTTTATTTTTGGGGAAAATTCAGAAAATGCACTTATTTTGAGTCAAAAAGGCGGAAAATCCCCTTATTTTGGAGTAAAAATGAAGAAATTTCCCTTTTTTATGGCAAATGGTATACATTCTTTTTATTTTCGGGCAAAAAGGCAGAAATTCCCTGTATCTTGGAGCAAAATTGCAGAAATTCCTCTAATTTTGGGGCAAAAACGCAAAACTTCCCCTTATTTTGGGGTAAAACTGCAGAAATTTCACTTATTTCGCGGCAAAATGGCAGAAATTCACTTCATTTTCGGCGAAAAGGGAGAAAATTCCCGTATTTTGGAGCAAAATTGCAGAAATTCACCTAATTTTGGGGTAAAACATGCAGTAATTTTCTTTATTTTAAGGCAAAAAGGCAGAAATTCCCCTTATTTTGTGGCAAAAATCAGAAATTCCCCTTATTTTAGAAAAAATTGCAGAAATTTCCTTTATTATGGGGAAAAATTTCAGAAATTTCTTTTATTGTAAGGCAAAATTGCAGAAATTTCATTTATTTCAGAGAAAAAAACAAAAATTTTTTTTATTTTAGGGCAAAATGCAGAAATTTCCATTATTTTGGGGCACAAAGACAGAAATTCACCTTCTTTTGGGGTAAAATTTCAAACATTTCACATATTTCAGGGCAAAAAGGCAGAAATTCCCCTTATTTGGGGGTAAAAAGGCAGAAATTCTTCATATTTTGGGTTAAAATTGCAGAAATTTCCCTTGTTTGGGGGCAAAAAGGCAGAAAATCCCCTTAATTTCGGGCAAAAAGGCAGAAATTCCCCGTATTTTGGAGCAAAATTGCAGAAATTCCCCTAATTGTGGGGCAAAAAGGCAGAAATTCCCGATATGTTGGGGCAAAAATACAGAAATTCTCCTTATTTTCGGGCAAAACTCAGAAATTCCATTTATTTTGGGGCAAAATTCCAGAAATTTCCCTTATTTTGGGGCAAAATTGCAGAAATTTCACTTATTTCAGGGCAAAATTCAAAAATTGCTTTTATTTTGGGGCAAAAAGACAGAAATTCCGTTTACTTTTGGGTAAAAAGGCAGAAATTTCACTTATTTTGAGGTAAGAAGGCAGAAATTCCTCTTATTTTGCGGCAAAAATGAAGAAATTTCCCTTTTTTGTGGCAAAAGGTATATATTCCCCTTATTTTCGGGCAAAAAAGCAGAAATTCCCCTTATTTTGGAGCACAATTGCAGAAAATCCCCTAATTGTGGGGCAAAAAGGCAGAAATTCCCATTATTTTGATGGCAAAAAGGCAGGAATTCACCTTATTTTGGGCTAAAATTGCAGAAATTTCACATATTTCAGGGCAAAAAGGCAGAAATTTCCCTTCATTTGGGGCAAAAATGAAGAAATTTCCCTTTTTTATGGCAAAAAGGTATGCATTCCCCTTATTTTCGGCAAAAAGGCAGAAATTCCCTGTATTTTGGAGCAAAATTGCAGAAATTCCCCTAATTGTGGGGCAAAAAGGCAGAAATTCTCTTTATTTTGGGGCAAAACTCAGAAATTCCACTTATTTTGGGGCAAAATTCCAGAAATTTCCCTTATTTTGGGGCAAAATTGCAGAAATTTCACTTATTTTGGGGCAAAATTGCAGAAATTTCACTTATTTCAGATAAAAATGGCAGAAATTTTTCTTATTTTGGGGCAAAAAGGCAGAATTTCCTAATATTTTGTGGCAAAAATGCAGAAATTCCCCTTATTTTGAGGTAAAAAGGCTGAAATTCCCCTTATTTGGGGGCAAAAAGGCAGAAATTTCCCTTATTTTGGGGCAAAATTGCAGACATTTCACTTATTTCAGGGTAATAAGTCAGAAATTTTCCTTATTTTGGGGCAAAAAAGACAGAAATTCCCTTTGTTTTGGGGGGAAAATACAGAAATTCCACTTCTTTGAAGGCAAAAAGGCAGAAATTCCCCTTATTTTGGAGCAAAAATGAAGAAATTTCCCTTTTTTATTGCAAAAAGGTATGCATTCTTCTTATTTTCGGGCAAAAAGACAGAAATTCCCCGTATTTTTGAGCAAAATTGCAGAAATTCCCCTAATTGTGGGGCAAAAATACAGAAATTCCCTATGTGTTGGGGCAAAAAGACAGAAATTCTACTTAATTTCTGGCAAAACTCAGAAATTCCACTTATTTTGGGGCAAAATTCCAAAAATTTCCTTTATTTTGGGGCAAAATTGCAGAAATTTCACTTATTTTGTGGCAAAATTGCAGAAATTTCACTTATTTCAGGGAAAAAAAGACAGAAATTTCTTTTATTTTGGTACAAAATTACAGAAATTTTTTTTATTTTTGGCAAAAAGGCAGAAATTTCCCATATTTTGGGGCAAAAATGCAGAAATTCCCCTTATTTTGAGGTAAAAATGCTGAAATTCCCCTTATTTTGGGGCAAAAAGCAGACATTTCCCTTATTTTGGGCAAAAATTGCAGAAATTTCACTTATTTTTAGTCAAAAAGGCAGAAAATCCAATTATTTTGGGGTAAAAATGAAGAAATTCCCCTTTTTTTGAGGTAAAAATGCTGAAATTCCCCTTTTTTGGAGGCAAAAAGGCAGAAATTTCCCGTATTTTGGGGCAAAATTGCAGAAATTTCACTTATTTCAGAATAATAATTCAGAAATTTTTTTTATTTGGGGGGAAAAAAAAGACAGAAATTCCCTTTGTTTGGGGGAAAAAACAGAAATTCCACTTATTTAGAGGCAAAAAAGCAGAAATTCCCCTTATTTTGGAGCAACAATTAAGAAATTTCATTTTTTTATGGCAAAAAGGTATGCACTCTTATTATTTTCGGGCAAAAAGGCAGAAATTCCCCGTATTTTAGAGCAAAATTGCAGAAATTCCCCTAATTGTGGGGCAAAAAGGCATAAATTCCCTATATGTTAGAGCAAAAACAGAAATTCATCTTATTTTGGGGCAAAACTCAGAAATTCCACTTATTTTGGGGCACAATTCCAGAAATTTCCCTTCTTTTGGGGCAAAATTGCAGAAATTTCACTTATTTTGAGGCAAAATTGCAGAAATTTTACTTATTTCAGAAAAAAAAGCAGAAATTTTCTTATTTTGGGGCAAAAAGGCAGAAATTTTTTTTTTATTTTGGTACTAAATTGCAGAAATTTTTCTTATTTTGGGGCAAAAAGTCAGAAATTCCCCTTATTTTGGGGCAAAAAGCAGATATTTCCCTTATTTTTGGGGAAAAATTTTAGAAATTTAACTTATTTCAGGGCAAAAAGTCAGAAATTCCGTTTATTTTTGGGGAAAATTCAGAAAATGCACTTATTTTGAGTCAAAAAGGCGGAAAATCCCCTTATTTTGGAGTAAAAATGAAGAAATTTCCCTTTTTTATGGCAAATGGTATACATTCTTTTTATTTTCGGGCAAAAAGGCAGAAATTCCCTGTATCTTGGAGCAAAATTGCAGAAATTCCTCTAATTTTGGGGCAAAAACGCAAAACTTCCCCTTATTTTGGGGTAAAACTGCAGAAATTTCACTTATTTCGCGGCAAAATGGCAGAAATTCACTTCATTTTCGGCGAAAAGGGAGAAAATTCCCGTATTTTGGAGCAAAATTGCAGAAATTCACCTAATTTTGGGGTAAAACATGCAGTAATTTTCTTTATTTTAAGGCAAAAAGGCAGAAATTCCCCTTATTTTGTGGCAAAAATCAGAAATTCCCCTTATTTTAGAAAAAATTGCAGAAATTTCCTTTATTATGGGGAAAAATTTCAGAAATTTCTTTTATTGTAAGGCAAAATTGCAGAAATTTCATTTATTTCAGAGAAAAAAACAAAAATTTTTTTTATTTTAGGGCAAAATGCAGAAATTTCCATTATTTTGGGGCACAAAGACAGAAATTCACCTTCTTTTGGGGTAAAATTTCAAACATTTCACATATTTCAGGGCAAAAAGGCAGAAATTCCCCTTATTTGGGGGTAAAAAGGCAGAAATTCTTCATATTTTGGGTTAAAATTGCAGAAATTTCCCTTGTTTGGGGGCAAAAAGGCAGAAAATCCCCTTAATTTCGGGCAAAAAGGCAGAAATTCCCCGTATTTTGGAGCAAAATTGCAGAAATTCCCCTAATTGTGGGGCAAAAAGGCAGAAATTCCCGATATGTTGGGGCAAAAATACAGAAATTCTCCTTATTTTCGGGCAAAACTCAGAAATTCCATTTATTTTGGGGCAAAATTCCAGAAATTTCCCTTATTTTGGGGCAAAATTGCAGAAATTTCACTTATTTCAGGGCAAAATTCAAAAATTGCTTTTATTTTGGGGCAAAAAGACAGAAATTCCGTTTACTTTTGGGTAAAAAGGCAGAAATTTCACTTATTTTGAGGTAAGAAGGCAGAAATTCCTCTTATTTTGCGGCAAAAATGAAGAAATTTCCCTTTTTTGTGGCAAAAGGTATATATTCCCCTTATTTTCGGGCAAAAAAGCAGAAATTCCCCTTATTTTGGAGCACAATTGCAGAAAATCCCCTAATTGTGGGGCAAAAAGGCAGAAATTCCCATTATTTTGATGGCAAAAAGGCAGGAATTCACCTTATTTTGGGCTAAAATTGCAGAAATTTCACATATTTCAGGGCAAAAAGGCAGAAATTTCCCTTCATTTGGGGCAAAAATGAAGAAATTTCCCTTTTTTATGGCAAAAAGGTATGCATTCCCCTTATTTTCGGCAAAAAGGCAGAAATTCCCTGTATTTTGGAGCAAAATTGCAGAAATTCCCCTAATTGTGGGGCAAAAAGGCAGAAATTCTCTTTATTTTGGGGCAAAACTCAGAAATTCCACTTATTTTGGGGCAAAATTCCAGAAATTTCCCTTATTTTGGGGCAAAATTGCAGAAATTTCACTTATTTTGGGGCAAAATTGCAGAAATTTCACTTATTTCAGATAAAAATGGCAGAAATTTTTCTTATTTTGGGGCAAAAAGGCAGAATTTCCTAATATTTTGTGGCAAAAATGCAGAAATTCCCCTTATTTTGAGGTAAAAAGGCTGAAATTCCCCTTATTTGGGGGCAAAAAGGCAGAAATTTCCCTTATTTTGGGGCAAAATTGCAGACATTTCACTTATTTCAGGGTAATAAGTCAGAAATTTTCCTTATTTTGGGGCAAAAAAGACAGAAATTCCCTTTGTTTTGGGGGGAAAATACAGAAATTCCACTTCTTTGAAGGCAAAAAGGCAGAAATTCCCCTTATTTTGGAGCAAAAATGAAGAAATTCCCCTAATTGTTGGGCAAAAAGGCAGAAATTCCCTATATGTTGGGGCAAAAAGACAGAAATTCTCCTTATTTTGGGGCAAAACTCAGAAATTCCACTTATTTTGGGGCAAAATTGCAGGAATTTACCTTATTTTGGGGCAAAATAGCAGAAATTTCACTTATTTTCAGGTAAAAAGGCTGAAATATCCTTTATTTTGGGGCAAAAGGAAGAGATTCCCCTTATTTTGGGGCAAAATTGCCGAAATTTTCCTTATTTTGGGGCAAAAAGGCTGAAATTCTTATTTTGAGGTAAAATGCTGAAATTCCCCATATTTTGGGGCAAAAGGCAAAACTTCTTCTTATTTTGGGGCAAAGAGGCAAAAATTTCCCTTATTTTCGGGCAAAATTGCAGAAATTTCATTTATTTCAGGGCAAAAAGTCAGAAATTCCTTTTATTTTGGGGCAAAGAGCAGAAATTTCTTTTATTATGGTACAAAATTGAAGAAATTTTTCTTATTATGAAACAAAAAGGCAGAAAATTCCCCTTATTTTGAGGCAAAAAGCAGAAATTATTCTTATTTTGAGGTAAAATGCAGAAATTCTTTTTATTTTGGGGCTAAAAGGCAGAAATTCCCCGTATTTTGAAGCAAAATTGCAGAAATTCTCATAATTTTCGGGCAAAAAGGCAGAAATTCCCCTTATTTTGGGGCAAAAATACAGAAAATCTCCTTTATCGGGAGCAAACAGTCAGAAATTCCCCTTATTTTGGGGCAAAATTGCAGAAATTTCCTTTACATTGGGGCAAAATTGCAGAAATTTCCCTTATTTTGGGGCAAATTTGCAGAAATTTCCCTTATTTTGGGGCAAAATTGCAGAAATTTCCCTTATTTTGGGGCAAAATTGCAGAAATTTCACTTATTTCAGGGAAAAAAGGCGGAAATTTTTTTTGGGGGGCAAAAAGGCAGAAATTTCTTTTATTTTGGTACAAAATTGCAGAAATTTTTCTTATTTTGGGGCAAAAAGTCAGAAATTCCCCATATTTTGTGGCAAAAAGGCAGAAATTCCCCTTATTTTTAGGTAAAAAGGCTGAAATTCCCCTTATTTTGGGGCAAAAAGACAGAAATTTCATTTATTTTGGGGAAAAGGCAGAAATTGCACTTATTTTGAGTCAAAAAGGTGGAAAATCCCCTTATTTTGGGGCAAAAATGAAGAAATTTGCTTTTTTTATGGCAAAAAGGTATACATTCCCTATATTTTCGGGCAAAAAGGCAGAAATTACCCGTATTTTGGAGCAAAATTGCAGAAATTCCTCTAATTTTTGGGCAAAAAGGCAGAAATTCCCCTTATTTTGGGGTAAAACTGCAGAAATTTCACTTATTTTACGGCAAAATGTCAGAAATTCCCCTTATTTTCGGCAAAAAAGGCAGAAAATCCCCTTATTTTAGGGCAAAATTGCAGAAATTTCCCTTATTTGGGGGCAAAAACAGAAATTTCCCTTCTTTTGAGGCAAAATTGCAGAAATTTCCCTTATTATGGGGAAAAATTGCAGAAATTTCCCTTATTTTAGGACAAAATTGCAGAAATTTCACTTATTTCAGAGAAAAAATGCAAAAATTTTTCTTATTTTGGGGCAAAAAGGCAGAAATTCCAATTATTTTGGGGCAAAAAGGCAGAAATTCACCTTATTTTGGGTTAAAATATCAGAAATTTCACATATTTCAGGGCAAAATGGCAGAAATTCCCCTTATTTGGGGGCAATAAGGCAGAAATTTCCCTTCTTTTGGGATAAAATTGCAGAAATTTCCCTTATTTGGGGGCAAAAAGGCAGAAAATCCACTTAATTTCGGGTAAAAAGGCAGAAATTCCTCGTATTTTGAAGCAAAATTGCAGAAACTCCCCTAATTTTGGGGCAAAAAGGCAGAAATTCCCTTTATTTGGGGGCAAAAATAGAGAAATTCTCCTTAATTTGGTGCAAAAATCAGAAATTTCCCTTATTTTGGGGCAAAATTATAGAAATTTCTTTTATTTTGTTACAGACTTGCAGAAATTTTTCTTATTTTGTGGCAAAAAGGCTAAAATTCTACTTATTTTGAGGTAAAATCCTGAAATTCCACATATTTTGGGGCAAAAAGGCAGAAATTCCCCTCATTTGGGGGCAAAAAGGCACATATTTCCCTTATTTTCGGGCATAATTGCAGGAATTTCATTTATTTCAGGGCAAAAAGTCAGAAATTCCTTTTATTTTAGGGCAAAAAGCAGAAATTTCTTTTATTATGGTACAAAATTGAAGAAATTTTTCGTATTTTGAAACAAAAAGGCAGAAAATTCCCCTTATTTTGAGGCAAAAGGCAGAAATTATTCTTATTTTGAGGTAAAATGCAGAAATTCTTTTTATTTTGGGGCTAAAAGGCAGAAATTCCTCGTATTTTGAAGCAAAATTGCAGAAATTCTCATAATTTTCGGGCAAAAAGGCAGAAATTCTCCCTATTTTGGGGCAAAAAGACACAAAATCTCCATTTTCGGGAGCAAACAGTCAGAAATTCCCCTTATTTTGGGGCAAAATTGCAGAAATTTCCTTTACATTGGGGCAATATTGCAGAAATTTCCCTTATTTTGAGGCAAAATTGCAGAAATTTCACTTATTTCAGGGAAAAAAGGCGGAAATTTTTTTTGCGGGGAAAAAAGGCAGAAATTTTTTTTATTTTGGTACAAAATTGCAGAAATTTTTATTATTTTGGGGCAAAGAGTCAGAAATTCCCCATATTTTGGTGCAAAATTCTTTTTATTTTGGGGCAAAAATCAGAAATTTCCCTTATTTCGGGTCAAAATTTTAGAAATTTCTTTTATATTGTTACAGACTTGCAGAAATTTTTCTTATTTTGTGGCAAAAAGGCAGAAATTTCCCATATTTTGGTGCTAAAAGCCTAAAATTTCCTTTATTATGAGGTAAAATCCTGAAATTCCCCATATTTTGGGGCAAAAAGGCAGAAATTCCCCTCATTTGGGGGCAAAAAGGCACAAATTTCCCTTATTTTCAGGCATAATTGCAGGAATTTCATTTATTTCAGGGCAAAAAGTCAGAAATTCCTTTTATTTTGGGGCAAAAAGCAGAAATTTCTTTTATTTTGATACAAAATTGTAGAAATTTTCCTTATTTTGGAACAAAAAGGCAAAAATTACCCATATTTTGGGGGAAAAGGCAGAAATTCTTCTTATTTTGAGGTAAAAAGGCTGAAATTCCCGTTATTTTGGGGCAAAAAGGCAGAAATTCTCTTTACTTTGTGGCAAAAATGCAGAAATTCCCGTTAATTGGGGCAGAAAAGCAGAAATTTTCCTTATTTAAGGGCAATAGGGCAGAAATTCCCTATATTTTGTGGCAAAAATGCAGAAATTCCCCTTATTTAGAGGTAAAATGATGAAATTCCCCTTATTTTCGGCAAAAAGGCAGAAATTCCTATTATTTTGGGGCAAAATTGCAGAAATTTCAATTATTTCAGGGCAAAAAGTCAGAAATTTGCCTTATTTTGGGGCAAAAAGCAGAAATTCCCCTAATTTTGGGGCCAAAAACAGAAATTCCCCTTATTTTGGGGTAAAATTGCAGAAATTTCAAATATTTCAGGGCAAAAAGGCAGAAATTCCACTTTATTTCGGACAATAACGCAGAAATTCCCCGTATTTTAAAGCTAAATTTCAGAAATTCCCCTTATATTGGTGCAAAAATGCAGAAATTTCTTTTATTTTTGTGCAATAAGGCAGATTTCTCCGTATTTTGAAGCAAAATTGCACATATTCTCCTAATTTTGAGGGAAAATGCAGAAATTCACATTATTTTGGAACAAAAAGACAGAAATTCTTCTTATTTCAGTACAAGAAGTCAGAAATTCCCCTTATTTTGGGGCAAAATTGCAGAAATTTCACTTATTTCAGAGAAAAAGCACAGAAATTTCTCTTATTTTGGGGAAAAAGGCAGAAATTTCTTTTATTTTGGTACAAAATTGCAGAAATTTTCTTTATTTTGGGGAAAATGCAGAAATTCCCCATATTTTTGGGCAAAAAGGCAGAGAAACCCTTATTTTGAGGCAAAAAGACAGAAATTCCCTTTCTTTTGTGGCAAAAAGGCAGAAATTTCCCTTATTTTGGGGCAAAATTGCAGAAATTTCACCTATTTCATGGAAATATTCAAAAATTCCTTTTATTTTGGAACAAAAAGAGAGAAATTCCGTTTATTTTTGGGTAAAAAGGCAGAAATTTCAGTTATTTTGAGGTAAGAAGGCAGAAATGCCTCTTATTTTGCGGCAAAAATGAAGAAATTTCCCTTTTTTGTGGCAAAAGGTATACATTCCCCTTATTTTTGGGCAAAAAGGCAGAAATTCCCCGTATTTTGGAGCACAATTGCAGAAAATCCCCAAATTGTGGGGCAAAAAGGCAGAAATTCCCTATATGTTGGGGCAAAAAGACAAAAATTCTCCTTATTTTGGGACAAAACTCAGAATTTCCACTTATTTTGGGGCAAAATTCCAGAAATTTCCCTTATTTTGGGGCAAAATTGCAGAAATTTCACTTATTTTGGGGCAAAATTGCAGAAATTTCCCTTATTTCAGGTAAAAATGGCAGAAATTTTTCTTATTTTGGGGCAAAAATGCAGAAATTCCTAATATTTTGTGGCAAAAATGCAGAAATTCCCCTTATTTTGAGGTAAAAAGGCTGAAATTCCCCTTATTTGGGTGCAAAAAGGCAGAAATTTTTCTTATTTTGGGGCAAAATTGCAGACATTTCACTTATTTCAGGGTAATAAGTCAGAAATTTTCCTTATTTTGGGGCAAAAAAGACAGAAATTCCCCTAATTGTGGGGCAAAAAGGCAGAAATTCCCTATATTTTGGGGCAAAAAGACAGAAATTCTCCTTATTTTGGGGCAAAACTCAAAAATTCCACTTATTTTGGGGCAAAATTGCAGGAATTTACCTTATTTTGGGGCAAAATTGCAGAAATTTTCCTTATTTGGGACAAAATTGCAGAAATTTCACTTATTTTCAGGTAAAAAGACTGAAATATCCTTTATTTTGGGGCAAAAAGGAAGAAATTCCCCTTATTTTGGGGCAAAATTGCAGAAATTTTTCTTATTTTGGGGCAAAAAGGCTGAAATTCTTCTTATTTTGAGGTAAAATGCTGAAATTCCCCATATTTTGGGGCAAAAGGCAAAAATTCTTCTTATTTTGGGGCAAAAAGGCACAAATTTCCCTTATTTTCGGGCAAAATTGCAGAAATTTCATTTATTTTAGGGCAAAAATTCAGAATTTCCTTTTATTTTGGGGCAAAGAGCAGAAATTTCTTTTATTATGGTACAAAATTGAAGAAATTTTTCTTATTTTGAAACAAAAAGGCAGAAAATTCCCCTTATTTTGAGGCAAAAGGCAGAGACTATTCTTATTTTGTGGTAAAATGCAGAAATTCCCTTTATTTTGGGGCTAGAAAGCAGAAATTCCCCGTATTTTGAAGCAAAATTGCAGAAATTCTCATAATTTTCGGGCAAAAGGCAAAAATTCTCCTTATTTTGGGGCAAAAAGACAGAAAATCTCCTTTTTTGGGAGCAAACAGTCAGAAATTTTCCTTATTTTGGGGCAAAATTGCAGAAATTTCCTTTACATTGGGGCAAAATTGCAGAAATTTCCATATTTTGAGGCAAAATTGCAGAAATTTCACTTATTTCAGGGAAAAAAGGCGAAAATTTTTTTTGGGGGGCAAAAAGGCAGAAATTTTTTTTATTTTGGTACAAAATTGCAGAAATTTTTCTTATTTTGGGGCAAAAAGTCAGAAATTCCTCATATTTTGGGGCAAAAAGGCAGAAATTCCCCTTATTTTGAGGTAAAAAGGCTGTAATTCCCCTTATTTTGGGGCAAAAAGACAGAAATTTCGTTTATTTTGGGGAAAAGGCAGAAATTGCACTTATTTTGAGTCAAAAAGGTGGAAAATCCCCTTATTTTGGGGCAAAAATGAAGGAATTTGCTTTTTTTATGGCAAAAAGGTATGCATTCTTCTTATTTTTGGGCAAAATGGCACAAATTTCCCGTATTTTGGAGCAACATTGCAGAAATTCCCCTAATTTTTGGGCAAAAAGGCAGAAATTCCCCTTATTTTGGGGTAAAACTGCAGAAATTTCACTTTTTTGCGGCAAAATGTCAGAAATTCCCCTTATTTTCAGCAAAAAAAGCAGATAATCCCCTTATTTTAGGGAAAAATTGCAGAAATTTCTCTTATTTTGGGGCAAAATTGCAGAAATTTCACTTATTTCGCGGCAAAATGTCAGAAATTCCCCTTATTTTCGGCAAAAAAGGCAGAAAATTCCCGTATTTTGGAGAATAAATTGCAGAAATTCACCTAATTTTAGGGTAAAAAAATACAATAATTTTCTTTATTTTTGAGCAAAAAGGCAGAAATTCTCCTTATTTTAGGGCAAAAAGGCAGAAATTTTTCTTATTTTAGGGCAAAATTGCAGAAATTTTCCTTATTTGGGGGCAAAAAACAGAAATTCCCCTTATTTTGGGGCAAAATTGCAGAAATTTCCCTTATTATGGGGAAAAATTGCAGAAATTTCCCTTATTTAAGGTCAAAATTGCAGAAATTTCACTTATTTCAGAGAAAAAAAGCAAAATTTTTCTTATTTTGGGGCAAAAAGGCAGAAATTCCCATTATTTTGGGGCAAAAAGGCAGAAATTCACCTTATTTTGGGGTAAAATTGCAGAAATTTCACATATTTCAGGGCAAAAAGACAGAAATTCCCCTTATTTTAAGGCAGAAAGGCAGAAATTCCCCTTATTTTGGAATAAAGTTGCAGAAATTTTTTTTCTTTAGGGGCAAAAAGGCAGAAAATCCACTTAATTTCGGGTAAAAAAGCAGAAATTCCTCTTATTTTGGAGCAAAATTGCAGAAACTCCCCTAATTTTGGGGCATAAAGGCAGAAATTCCCTTTATTTTGGGGCAAAAATAGAGAAATTCTCATTATTTTGGGGCCAAAATCAGAAATTTCCCTTATTTCTGGTCAAAATTTTAGAAATTTCTTTTATATTGTTACAGACTTGCAGAAATTTTTCTTATTTTGTGGCAAAAAGGCAGAAATTTCCCATATTTTGGTGCAAAAAGCCTAAAATTTCCTTTATTATGAGGTAAAATCCTGAAATTCCCCATATTTTGGGGCAAAAAGGCAGAAATTCCCCTCATTTGGAGGCAAAAATACACAAATTTCCCTTATTTTCGGGCATAATTGCAGGAATTTCATTTATTTCAGGGCAAAAAGTCAGAAATTCCTTTTATTTTGGGGCAAAAAGCAGAAATTTCTTTTATTTTGATACAAAATTGTAGAAATTTTCCTTATTTTGGAACAAAAAGGCAAAAATTACCCATATTTTGGGGAAAAAGGCAGAAATTCCCCTTATTTTGAGGTAAAAAGGCTGAAATTCCCATTATTTTGGGGTAAAAAGGCAGAAATTCCCTTTACTTTGTGGCAAAAAGGCAGAAATTCCCGTTAATTGGGGCAGAAAAGCAGAAATTTTCCTTATTTAAGGGCAATAGGGCAGATATTCCCCATATTTTGTGGCAAAAAGGCAGAAATTCCCCTTATTTGGAGGTAAAATGATGAAATTCCCCTTTTTTCGGCAAAAAGGCAGAAATTCCTATTATTTTGGGGCAAAATTGCAGAAATTTCCTTTATTTTGGGGCAAAATTGCAGAAATTTCCCTTATTTTGGGGCAAAATTGCAGAAATTTCAATTATTTCAGGGAAAAAGCACAGAAATTTCTCTTATTTTGGGGCAAAAAGGCAGAAATTTCTTTTATTTTGGTACAAAATTGCAGAAATTTTCTTTATTTTGGGGCAAAAATGAAGAAATTCCCCATATTTTGGGGCAAAAAGGAAGAGATTCCCCTTATCATGAGGTAAAATGCTGAAATATCCCTTATTTTGGGGCAAAAAGACAGAAATTCCCTTTATTTTGTGGCAAAAAGGCAAAAATTTCCCTTATTTTGGGGCAAAATTGCAGAAATTTCACTTATTTCAGGGCAAAATTCAAAAATTCCTTTTATTTTTGGGCAAAAAGAGAAATTTTGTTTATTTTTGGGTAAAAAGGCAGAAATTTCACTTATTGTGAGGTAAGAAGGCAGAATTTCCTCTTATTTTTGGGCAAAAATGAAGAAATTTCCCTTTTTTTGTGGCAAAAGGTATATATTCTCCTTATTTTCGGGCAAAAAAGCAGAAATATCCCGTTTTTTGGAGCACAATTGCAGAAAATCCCCTAATTGTGGGGCAAAAAGGCAGAAATTCCCTATATGTTGGGGCAATAAGACAGAAATTCTCCTTATTTTGGGGCAAAACTCAGAAATTCCACTTATTTTGGGGCAAAATTTCAGAAATTTCCCTTATTTTGGGGCAAATTTGCAGAAATTTCACTTATTTTGAGGCAAAATTGCAGAAATTTCACTTATTTCAGGTAAAAATGGCAGAAATTTTTCTTATTTTGGGGCAAAAAGGCAGAAATTCCTAATATTTTGTGGCAAAAATGCAGAAATTCCCTTTATTTTGAGGTAAAAAGGCTGAAATTCCCCTTATTTGGGGGCAAAAAGGCAGAAATTTCCGTTATTTTGGGGCAAAATTGCAGAAATTTCACTTATTTCAGGGCAAAATTCAAAAATTCCTTTTATTTTGGGGCTAAAAGTCAGAAATTCCGTTTATTTTTGGGTAAAAAGGCAGAAATTTCTCTTATTTTGAGGTAAGAAGGCAGAAATTCCTCTTATTTTGGGGCAAGAATGAAGAAATTTCCCTTTTTTGTGGCAAAAGGTATATATTCCCCTTATTTTCGGGCAAAAAAGCAGAAATTCCCGTTTTTTGGAGCACAATTGCAGAAAATCCCCTAATTGTGGGGCAAAAAGTCAGAAATTCCCTATATGTTGGGGCAAAAAGACAGAAATTCTCCTTATTTTGGGGCAAAACTCAGAAATTCCACTTATTTTGGGGCAAAATTCCAGAAATTTCCCTTATTTTGGGGCAAAATTGCAGAAATTTTACTTATTTTGGGGCAAAATTGCAGAAATTTCACTTATTTCAGGTAAAAATGGCAGAAATTTTTCCTATTTTGGGGCAAAAAGGCAGAAATTCCTAATATTTTGTGGCAAAAATGCAGAAATTCCCCTTATTTTGAGGTAAAAAGGCTGAAATTCCCCTTATTTGGGGGCAAAAAGGCAGAAATTTCCCTTATTTTGGGGCAAAATTGCAAACATTTCACTTATTTCAGGGTAATAAGTCAGAAATTTTCCTTATTTTGGGGCAAAAAACACAGAAATTCCCTTTGTTTTGGAAGGAAAATACAGAAATTCCACTTTTTTAGAGGCAAAAAGGCAGAAATTCCCCTTATTTTGAAGCAAAAATGAAGAAATTCCCCTAATTGTTGGGCAAAAAGGCAGAAATTCCCTATATGTTGGGGCAAAAAGACAGAAATTCTTCTTATTTTGGGACAAAACTCAGAAATTCCACTTATTTTGGGGCAAAATTGCAGGAATTTACCTTATTTTGAGGCAAAATTGCAGAAATTTCCCTTATTTGGGGCAAAATTGCAGAAATTTCACTTATTTTCAGGTAAAAAGGCTGAAATATCCTTTATTTTGGGGCAAAAAGGAAGAAATTCCCCTTATTTTGGGGCAAAATTGCAGAAATTTTCCTTATTTTGGGGCAAAAAGGCTGAAATTCTTATTTTGAGGTAAAATGCTGAAATTCCCCATATTTTGGGGCAAAAGGCAAAACTTCTTCTTATTTTGGGGCAAAGAGGCACAAATTTCCCTTATTTTCGGGCAAAATTGCAGAAATTTCATTTATTTCAGGGCAAAAAGTCAGAAATTCCTTTTATTTTGGGGCAAAGAGCAGAAATTTCTTTTATTATGGTACAAAATTGAAGAAATTTATCTTATTTTGAAACAAAAAGGCAGAAAATTCCTCTTATTTTGAGGCAAAAGGCAGAAATTATTCTCAATTTGAGGTAAAATGCAGAAATTCCCTTTATTTTGGGGCTAAAAAACAGAAATTCCCTGTATTTTGAAGCAAAATTGCAGAAATTCTCATAATTTTTGGGCAAAAAGGCAGAAATTCTCCTTATTATGGGGCAAAAAAACAGAAAATCTCCTTTTTCGGGAGCAAACAGTCAGAAATTCCCCTTATTTTGGGGCAAAATTGCAGAAATTTCCTTTACATTGGGGCAAAATTGCAGAAATTTCCCTTATTTTGGGGCAAAACTGAAGAAATTTTCTTTCTTTATGGCAAAAAGGTATGCATTCTTCTTATTTTCGGGCAAAAAGGCAGAAATTCCCCTATTTTGGAGCAAAATTGCAGAAATTCCCCTAATTGTGGGGCAAAAAGGGAGAAATTCCCTATATGTTGTGGCAAAAAGACAGAAATTCTCCTTATTTTGGGGCAAAACTCAGAAATTCCACTTATTTTAGGGCAAAATTCCAGAAATTTCCCTTATTTTGGGGCAAAATTGCAGAAATTTCACTTATTTTGGAGCAAAATTGCAGAAATTTCACTTATTTCAGAAAAAAAGCAGAAATTTTCTTATTTTGGTGCAAAAAGGCAGAAATTTCTTTTATTTTGGTACAAAATTGCATAAATTATTCTTATTTTGGAAGAAAAAGGCAGAAATCTCCCATATTTTGGGGCAAAAATGCAGCAATTCCTCTTATTTTGAGGTAACAAGGCTTAAATTCCCCTTATTTGGGGGGAAAAAGGCAGAAATTTCCCTTATTTTCGAGCAAAATTGCAGAAATTTCACTTATTTCAGGGTAATAATTCAGAAATTTTCCTTATTTTGGGGCAAAAAAGACAGAAATTCCCTTTGTTTTTGGGGATAAAGACAGAAATTCCACTTATTTAGAGGCAAAAAAGCAGAAATTCCCCTTATTTTGGAGCAAAACTGAAGAAATTTCCCTTTTTTATGGCAAAAAGGTATGCATTATTCTTATTTTCGGGCAAAAAGGCAGAAATTCCCCTATTTTGGAGCAAAATTGCAGAAATTCCCCTAATTGTGGGGCAAAAAGGGAGAAATTTCCTATATGTTGGGGCAAAAAGACAGAAATTCTCCTTATTTTGGGGCAAAACTCAGAAATTCCACTTATTTTGGTGCAAAATTCCAGAAATTTCCCTTATTTTGGGGAAAAATTGCAGAAATTTCACTTATTTTGGGGCAAAATTGCAGAAATTTAACTTATTTCAGAAAAAAATTCAGAAATTTTCCTATTTTGGTGCAAAAAGGCAGAAATTTCTTTTATTTTGGTACAAAATTGCAGAAATTTTTCTTATTTTGGGGCAAAAAGGCAGAAATCCCCATATTTTGGGGCAAAAAAAGCAGAAATTCCTCTTATTTTGAGGTAAAAAGGCTGAAATTTCCCTTATTTGGGGGCAAAAAGGCAGAAATTTCCTTTATTTTGAGGCAAAATTGCAGAAATTTCACTTATTTCAGAGTAATAAGTCAGAAATTTTCCTTTTTTTGGGGCAAAAAACACAGAAATTCCCTTTGTTTTTGGGGAAAAAGACAGAAATTCCACTTTTTTAGAGGCAAAAAAGCAGAAATTCCTTTTATTTTGGAGTAAAAATGAAGAAATTTTCCTTTTTTTGTGGCAAAATGTATACATTCCACTTATTTTTGGGCTAAAAAGCAGAAATTACCCGTATTTTGGAGCAAAATTGCAGAAATTCCCCTAATTGTGGGGCAAAATGCAGAAATTCCCTATATGTTAGGGCAAAAAGACAGAAATTCTCCTTATTTTGGGGCAAAACTCAGAAATTCCCCTTATTTTGGGGCAAAATTCCAGAAATTTCCCTTATTTTGTGGCAAAATTGCCGAAATTTCACTTATTTTGGGGCAAAATTGCAAAAATTTCACTTATTTCATGGTAAAAAGGCAGAAATTTTCCTCATTTTGGGGCAAAAATGAAGAAATTCCAAATATTTTGTGGCAAAAATGCAAAAATTCCCCTTATTTTGTCATAAAAAGGCAGAAATTTCCCTTATTTGGGGGCAAAAAGCAGAAATTTCCCTTATTTGGGGGCAAAATTGAAGAAATTTCACTTATTTCAGGGTAACAAGTCAGAAATTTTCCTTATTTGGGGCAAAAAAGACAGAAATTCCTTTTGTTTTGGGGGAAAAAGTCAGAAATTCCACTTATTTAGAAGCAAAAAAGCAGAAATTCCCCTTATTTTGGAGCAAAAATGAAGAAATTTTTTTTTTGTGGCAAAAGGTATGCATTCTTCTTATTTTCAGGCTAAAAAGCAGAAATTCCCCGTATTTTGGAGCAAAATTGCAGAAATTCCCCTAATTGTGGGGCAAAAAGACAGAAATTCTTTTTATTTTGTGGCAAAACTCAGAAATTCCACTTATTTTGGGACAAAATTCCAGAAATTTCACTTATTTTGCGGCAAAATTGCAGAAATTTCACTTATTTTGGCAAAATTGCAGAAATTTCAATTATTTTAGAAAAAAAGCAGAAATTTTCTTATTTTGGTGCAAAAAGGCAGAAATTTCTTTTATTTTGGTACAAAATTGCAGAAATTTTTCTTATTTGGGGGCAAAAAGCAGAAATCCCCTATATTTTGTGGCAAAAATGCATAAATTCCTCTTATTTTGAGGTAAAAAGGTTGAAATTTCCCTTATTTGGGGGCAAAAAGACAGAAATTTCCCTTATTTTGAGGCAAAATTGCAGAAATTTCACTTATTTCAGGGTAATAAGTCAGAAATTCATCTTACATTGGGGCAAAAAACAGAAATTTCCTTTGTTTTGGGGGAAAAAGACAGAAATTCCACTTATTTAGAGGCAAAAAAGCAGAAATTCTTCTTTATTGGAGCAAAAATGAAGAAATTTATCTTTTTTTGTGGCAAAAGGTATACATTCCGCTTATTTTCGGGCTAAAAACCAGAAATTAACCGTATTTTGGATCAAAATTGCAGAAATTCCCCTTATTTTGGAGCAAAAATAAAGAAATTTCCCTTTTTTATGGCAAAAAGCTATGCATTCTTCTTATTTTCGGGGAAAAATGCAGAAATTCCCCGTATTTTGGAGCAAAATTGCAGAAATTCCCCTAATTGTGGGGCAAAAAGGCAGAAATTCCCTATATGTTGGGGCAAAAAGACAGAAGTTCTCTTTATTTCAGGGCAAAACTCAGAAATTCCACTTATTTTGGGGCAAAATTCCAGAAATTTGCCTTATTTTAGGGCAAAATTGCAGAAATTTCACTTATTTTGGGGCAAAATTGCAGAAATTTCACTTATTTCAAAAAAAAAGCAGAATTTATTTATTTTGGTGCAAAAAGGCAGAAATTTCTTTTATTTTGGTACAAAATTGCAGAAATTTTTCTTATTTGGGGGCAAAA
Organism: Micromys minutus; assembly: GCF_963924665.1. Classification (NCBI taxonomy): domain Eukaryota; kingdom Metazoa; phylum Chordata; class Mammalia; order Rodentia; family Muridae; genus Micromys; species Micromys minutus. Next base: position 640,936 of record NW_027667729.1, on the reverse strand, counting down.
AGGCATAGATCTCTTATATTTTGGGGCAAAAATGAATAAATTCCTCTTATTTTGAGGTAAAAAGGCTGAAATTCCCCTTATTTGGGGGCAAAAAGGCAGAAATTTCCCTTATTTTGAGGCAAAATTGCAGAAATTTCACTTATTTCAGGGTAATAAGTCAGAAATTCCCATTATTTTGGGGCACAATGGCAGAAATTCACCTTATTTTGGGGTGAAATTGCAGACATTTCACATATTTCAGGGCAAAAAGGCAGAAATTTCCCTTATTTTCGAGCAAAATTGCAGAAATTTCAGTTATTTCAGGGTAATAAGTCAGAAATTTTCCTTATTTTGGGGCAAAAAAGACAGAAATTCCCTTTGTTTTTGGGGATAAAGACAGAAATTCCACTTATTTAGAGGCAAAAAAGCAGAAATTCCCCTTATTTTGGAGCAAAACTGAAGAAATTTCCCTTTTTTATGGCAAAAAAGTATGCATTCTTCTTATTTTCGGGCAAAAATGCAGAAATTCCCCGTATTTTGGAGCAAAATTGCAGAAATTCCCCTAATTGTGGGGCAAAAAGGCAGAAATTCCCTATATGTTGGGGCAAAAAGACAGAAATTCTCTTTATTTCAGGGCAAAACTCAGAAATTCCACTTATTTTGGGGCAAAATTCCAGAAATTTCCCTTATTTTAGGGCAAAATTGCAGAAATTTCACTTATTTTGGGGCAAAATTGCAGAAATTTCACTTATTTCAAAAAAAAAAGCAGAATTTATTTATTTTGGTGCAAAAAGGCAGAAATTTCTTTCATTTTGGTACAAAATTGCAGAAATTTTTCTTATTTGGGGGCAAAAAGGCATAGATCTCTTATATTTTGGGGCAAAAATGCATAAATTCCTCTTATTTTGAGGTAAAAAGGCTGAAATTCCCCTTATTTGGGGGCAAAAAGGCAGAAATTTCCCTTATTTTGAGGCAAAATTGCAGAAATTTCACTTATTTCAGGGTAATAAGTCAGAAATTCCCATTATTTTGGGGCACAATGGCAGAAATTCACCTTATTTTGGGGTGAAATTGCAGACATTTCACATATTTCAGGGCAAAAAGGCAGAAATTTCCTTTATTTTCGAGCAAAATTGCAGAAATTTCAGTTATTTCAGGGTAATAAGTCAGAAATTTTCCTTATTTTGGGGCAAAAAAAGACAGAAATTCCCTTTGTTTTTGGGGATAAAGACAGAAATTCCACTTATTTAGAGGCAAAAAAGCAGAAATTCCCCTTATTTTGGAGCAAAACTGAAGAAATTTCCCTTTTTTATGGCAAAAAAGTATGCATTCTTCTTATTTTCGGGCAAAAAGGCAGAAATTCCCCGTATTTTGGAGCAAAATTGCAGAAATTCCCCTAATTGTGGGGCAAAAAGGCAGAAATTCCCTATATGTTGGGGCAAAAAGACAGAAATTCTCCTTATTTTGGGGCAAAACTCAGAAATTCCACTTATTTTGGGGCAAAATTTCAGAAATTTCCCTTATTTTGGGGCAAATTTGCAGAAATTTCACTTATTTTGAGGCAAAATTGCAGAAATTTCACTTATTTCAGGTAAAAATGGCAGAAATTTTTCTTATTTTGGGGCAAAAAGGCAGAAATTCCTAATATTTTTTGGCAAAAATGCAGAAATTCCCTTTATTTTGAGGTAAAAAGGCTGAAATTCCCCTTATTTGGGGGCATAAAGGCAGAAATTTCCGTTATTTTGGGGCAAAATTGCAGAAATTTCACTTATTTCAGGGCAAAATTCAAAAATTCCTTTTATTTTGGGGCTAAAAGTCAGAAATTCCGTTTATTTTTGGGTAAAAAGGCAGAAATTTCTCTTATTTTGAGGTAAGAAGGCAGAAATTCCTCTTATTTTGGGGCAAGAATGAAGAAATTTCCCTTTTTTGTGGCAAAAGGTATATATTCCCCTTATTTTCGGGCAAAAAAGCAGAAATTCCCGTTTTTTGGAGCACAATTGCAGAAAATCCCCTAATTGTGGGGCAAAAAGGCAGAAATTCCCTATATGTTGGGGCAAAAAGACAGAAATTCTCCTTATTTTGGGGCAAAACTCAGAAATTCCACTTATTTTGGGGCAAAATTCCAGAAATTTCCCTTATTTTGGGGCAAAATTGCAGAAATTTTACTTATTTTGGGGCAAAATTGCAGAAATTTCACTTATTTCAGGTAAAAATGGCAGAAATTTTTCTTATTTTGGGGCAAAAAGGCAGAAATTCCTAATATTTTGTGGCAAAAATGCAGAAATTCCCCTTATTTTGAGGTAAAAAGGCTGAAATTCCCCTTATTTGGGGGCAAAAAGGCAGAAATTTCCCTTATTTTGGGGCAAAATTGCAAACATTTCACTTATTTCAGGGTAATAAGTCAGAAATTTTCCTTATTTTGGGGCAAAAAACACAGAAATTCCCTTTGTTTTGGAAGGAAAATACAGAAATTCCACTTTTTTAGAGGCAAAAAGGCAGAAATTCCCCTTATTTTGAAGCAAAAATGAAAAAATTCCCCTAATTGTTGGGCAAAAAGGCAGAAATTCCCTATATGTTGGGGCAAAAAGACAGAAATTCTTCTTATTTTGGGACAAAACTCAGAAATTCCACTTATTTTGGGGCAAAATTGCAGGAATTTACCTTATTTTGAGGCAAAATTGCAGAAATTTCCCTTATTTGGGGCAAAATTGCAGAAATTTCACTTATTTTCAGGTAAAAAGGCTGAAATATCCTTTATTTTGGGGCAAAAAGGAAGAAATTCCCCTTATTTTGGGGCAAAATTGCAGAAATTTTCCTTATTTTGGGGCAAAAAGGCTGAAATTCTTATTTTGAGGTAAAATGCTGAAATTCCCCATATTTTGGGGCAAAAGGCAAAACTTCTTCTTATTTTGGGGCAAAGAGGCACAAATTTCTCTTATTTTCGGGCAAAATTGCAGAAATTTCATTTATTTCAGGGCAAAAAGTCAGAAATTCCTTTTATTTTGGGGCAAAGAGCAGAAATTTCTTTTATTATGGTACAAAATTGAAGAAATTTATCTTATTTTGAAACAAAAAGGCAGAAAATTTCCCTTATTTTGAGGCAAAAGGCAGAAATTATTCTCAATTTGAGGTAAAATGCAGAAATTCCCTTTATTTTGGGGCTAAAAAACAGAAATTCCCTGTATTTTGAAGCAAAATTGCAGAAATTCTCATAATTTTTGGGCAAAAAGGCAGAAATTCTCCTTATTATGGGGCAAAAAAACAGAAAATCTCCTTTTTCGGGAGCAAACAGTCAGAAATTCCCCTTATTTTGGGGCAAAATTGCAGAAATTTCCTTTACATTGGGGCAAAATTGCAGAAATTTCCCTTATTTTGGGGCAAAACTGAAGAAATTTTCTTTCTTTATGGCAAAAAGGTATGCATTCTTCTTATTTTCGGGCAAAAAGGCAGAAATTCCCCTATTTTGGAGCAAAATTGCAGAAATTCCCCTAATTGTGGGGCAAAAAGGGAGAAATTCCCTATATGTTGTGGCAAAAAGACAGAAATTCTCCTTATTTTGGGGCAAAACTCAGAAATTCCACTTATTTTAGGGCAAAATTCCAGAAATTTCCCTTATTTTGGGGCAAAATTGCAGAAATTTCACTTATTTTGGAGCAAAATTGCAGAAATTTCACTTATTTCAGAAATAAAAGCAGAAATTTTCTTATTTTGGTGCAAAAAGGCAGAAATTTCTTTTATTTTGGTACAAAATTGCATAAATTATTCTTATTTTGGAAGAAAAAGGCAGAAATCTCCCATATTTTGGGGCAAAAATGCAGCAATTCCTCTTATTTTGAGGTAACAAGGCTTAAATTCCCCTTATTTGGGGGGAAAAAGGCAAAAATTTCCCTTATTTTCGAGCAAAATTGCAGAAATTTCACTTATTTCAGGGTAATAATTCAGAAATTTTCCTTATTTTGGGGCAAAAAAGACAGAAATTCCCTTTGTTTTTGGGGATAAAGACAGAAATTCCACTTATTTAGAGGCAAAAAATCAGAAATTCCCCTTATTTTGGAGCAAAACTGAAGAAATTTCCCTTTTTTATGGCAAAAAGGTATGCATTATTCTTATTTTCGGGCAAAAAGGCAGAAATTCCCCTATTTTGGAGCAAAATTGCAGAAATTCCCCTAATTGTGGGGCAAAAAGGGAGAAATTTCCTATATGTTGGGGCAAAAAGACAGAAATTCTCCTTATTTTGGGGCAAAACTCAGAAATTCCACTTATTTTGGTGCAAAATTCCAGAAATTTCCCTTATTTTGGGGAAAAATTGCAGAAATTTCACTTATTTTGGGGCAAAATTGCAGAAATTTAACTTATTTCAGAAAAAAATTCAGAAATTTTCCTATTTTGGTGCAAAAAGGCAGAAATTTCTTTTATTTTGGTACAAAATTGCAGAAATTTTTCTTATTTTGGGGCAAAAAGGCAGAAATCCCCATATTTTGGGGCAAAAAAGCAGAAATTCCTCTTATTTTGAGGTAAAAAGGCTGAAATTTCCCTTATTTGGGGGCAAAAAGGCAGAAATTTCCTTTATTTTGAGGCAAAATTGCAGAAATTTCACTTATTTCAGAGTAATAAGTCAGAAATTTTCCTTTTTTTGGGGCAAAAAACACAGAAATTCCCTTTGTTTTGGGGGAAAAAGACAGAAATTCCACTTTTTTAGAGGCAAAAAAGCAGAAATTCCTTTTATTTTGGAGTAAAAATGAAGAAATTTTCCTTTTTTGTGGCAAAATGTATACATTCCACTTATTTTTGGGCTAAAAAGCAGAAATTACCCGTATTTTGGAGCAAAATTGCAGAAATTCCCCTAATTGTGGGGCAAAATGCAGAAATTCCCTATATGTTAGGGAAAAAGACAGAAAGTCTCCTTATTTTGGGGCAAAACTCAGAAATTCCCCTTATTTTGGGGCAAAATTCCAGAAATTTCCCTTATTTTGTGGCAAAATTGCCGAAATTTCACTTATTTTGGGGCAAAATTGCAAAAATTTCACTTATTTCATGGTAAAAAGGCAGAAATTTTCCTCATTTTGGGGCAAAAATGAAGAAATTCCAAATATTTTGTGGCAAAAATGCAAAAATTCCCCTTATTTTGTGATAAAAAGGCAGAAATTTCCCTTATTTTGGGGCAAAAAGCAGAAATTTCCCTTATTTGGGGGCAAAATTGAAGAAATTTCACTTATTTCAGGGTAACAAGTCAGAAATTTTCCTTATTTGGGGCAAAAAAGACAGAAATTCCTTTTGTTTTGGGGGAAAAAATCAGAAATTCCACTTATTTAGAAGCAAAAAAGCAGAAATTCCCCTTATTTTGGAGCAAAAATGAAGAAATTTTTTTTTTGTGGCAAAAGGTATGCATTCTTCTTATTTTCAGGCTAAAAAGCAGAAATTCCCCGTATTTTGGAGCAAAATTGCAGAAATTCCCCTAATTGTGGGGCAAAAAGACAGAAATTCTTTTTATTTTGTGGCAAAACTCAGAAATTCCACTTATTTTGGGACAAAATTCCAGAAATTTCACTTATTTTGCGGCAAAATTGCAGAAATTTCACTTATTTTGGCAAAATTGCAGAAATTTCAATTATTTTAGAAAAAAAGCAGAAATTTTCTTATTTTGGTGCAAAAAGGCAGAAATTTCTTTTATTTTGGTACAAAATTGCAGAAATTTTTCTTATTTGGGGGCAAAAAGCAGAAATCCCCTATATTTTGTGGCAAAAATGCATAAATTCCTCTTATTTTGAGGTAAAAAGGTTGAAATTTCCCTTATTTGGGGGCAAAAAGACAGAAATTTCCCTTATTTTGAGGCAAAATTGCAGAAATTTCACTTATTTCAGGGTAATAAGTCAGAAATTCATCTTACATTGGGGCAAAAAACAGAAATTTCCTTTGTTTTGGGGGAAAAAGACAGAAATTCCACTTATTTAGAGGCAAAAAAGCAGAAATTCTTCTTTATTGGAGCAAAAATGAAGAAATTTATCTTTTTTTGTGGCAAAAGGTATACATTCCGCTTATTTTCGGGCTAAAAACCAGAAATTAACCGTATTTTGGATCAAAATTGCAGAAATTCCCCTTATTTTGGAGCAAAAATAAAGAAATTTCCCTTTTTTATGGCAAAAAGCTATGCATTCTTCTTATTTTCGGGGAAAAATGCAGAAATTCCCCGTATTTTGGAGCAAAATTGCAGAAATTCCCCTAATTGTGGGGCAAAAAGGCAGAAATTCCCTATATGTTGGGGCAAAAAGACAGAAGTTCTCTTTATTTCAGGGCAAAACTCAGAAATTCCACTTATTTTGGGGCAAAATTCCAGAAATTTGCCTTATTTTAGGGCAAAATTGCAGAAATTTCACTTATTTTGGGGCAAAATTGCAGAAATTTCACTTATTTCAAAAAAAAAAGCAGAATTTATTTATTTTGGTGCAAAAAGGCAGAAATTTCTTTTATTTTGGTACAAAATTGCAGAAATTTTTCTTATTTGGGGGCAAAAAGGCATAGATCTCTTATATTTTGGGGCAAAAATGAATAAATTCCTCTTATTTTGAGGTAAAAAGGCTGAAATTCCCCTTATTTGGGGGCAAAAAGTCAGAAATTTCCCTTATTTTGAGGCAAAATTGCAGAAATTTTACTTATTTCAGGGTAATAAGTCAGAAATTCCCATTATTTTGGGGCACAATGGCAGAAATTCACCTTATTTTGGGGTGAAATTGCAGACATTTCACATATTTCAGGGCAAAAAGGCAGAAATTTCCCTTATTTTCGAGCAAAATTGCAGAAATTTCAGTTATTTCAGGGTAATAAGTCAGAAATTTTCCTTATTTTGGGGCAAAAAAGACAGAAATTCCCTTTGTTTTTGGGGATAAAGACAGAAATTCCACTTATTTAGAGGCAAAAAAGCAGAAATTCCCCTTATTTTGGAGCAAAACTGAAGAAATTTCCCTTTTTTATGGCAAAAAAGTATGCATTCTTCTTATTTTCGGGCAAAAATGCAGAAATTCCCCGTATTTTGGAGCAAAATTGCAGAAATTTCCCTAATTGTGGGGCAAAAAGGCAGAAATTCCCTATATGTTGGGGCAAAAAGACAGAAATTCTCTTTATTTCAGGGCAAAACTCAGAAATTCCACTTATTTTGGGGCAAAATTCCAGAAATTTCCCTTATTTTAGGGCAAAATTGCAGAAATTTCACTTATTTTGGGGCAAAATTGCAGAAATTTCACTTATTTCAAAAAAAAAAGCAGAATTTATTTATTTTGGTGCAAAAAGGCAGAAATTTCTTTCATTTTGGTACAAAATTGCAGAAATTTTTCTTATTTGGGGGCAAAAAGGCATAGATCTCTTATATTTTGGGGCAAAAATGCATAAATTCCTCTTATTTTGAGGTAAAAAGGCTGAAATTCCCCTTATTTGGGGGCAAAAAGGCAGAAATTTCCCTTATTTTGAGGCAAAATTGCAGAAATTTCACTTATTTCAGGGTAATAAGTCAGAAATTCCCATTATTTTGGGGCACAATGGCAGAAATTCACCTTATTTTGGGGTGAAATTGCAGACATTTCACATATTTCAGGGCAAAAGGGCAGAAATTTCCCTTATTTTCGAGCAAAATTGCAGAAATTTCAGTTATTTCAGGGTAATAAGTCAGAAATTTTCCTTATTTTGGGGCAAAAAAAGACAGAAATTCCCTTTGTTTTTGGGGATAAAGACAGAAATTCCACTTATTTAGAGGCAAAAAAGCAGAAATTCCCTTTATTTTGGAGCAAAACTGAAGAAATTTCCCTTTTTTATGGCAAAAAAGTATGCATTCTTCTTATTTTCGGGCAAAAAGGCAGAAATTCCCCGTATTTTGGAGCAAAATTGCAGAAATTCCCCTAATTGTGGGGCAAAAAGGCAGAAATTCCCTATATGTTGGGGCAAAAAGACAGAAATTCTCATTATTTTGGGGCAAAACTCAGAAATTCCACTTATTTTGGGGCAAAATTCCAGAAATTTCCCTTATTTTGGGGCAAAATTACAGAAATTTCATTTATTTTGGGGCAAAATTGCAGAAATTTCACTTATTTCAGAAAAAAATTCAGAAATTTTCCTATTTTGGTGCAAAAAGGCAGAAATTTCTTTTATTTTGGTACAAAATTGCAGAAATTTTTCTTATTTTGGGGCAAAAGGCAGAAATCTCCCATATTTAGGGGAAAAATGCAGAAATTCCTCTTATTTTGAGGTAAAAAGGCTGAAATTTCTCTTATTTGGGGGAAAAAAGCAAAAATTTCCCTTATTTTGAGGCAAAATTGCAGAAATTTCACTTATTTCATTGTAATAAGTCAGAAATTTTCCTTATTTTGGGGCAAAAAAAGACAGAAATTCCCTTTGTTTTGGGGGAAAAACACAGAAATTCCACTTTTTTAGAGGCAAAAAAGCAGAAATTCCTTTTATTTTGGAGTAAAAATGAAGAAATTTCCCTTTTTTGTGGCAAAAGGTATACATTCCAATTATTTTTGGGCTAAAAAGCAGAAATTCCTTGTATTATGGAGCAAAATTGCAGAAATTCTCCTAATTGTGGGGCAAAAAAGCAGAAATTCCCTATATGTTAGGGCAAAAAGACAGAAATTCTCCTTATTTTGGGGCAAAACTCAGAAATTCCACTAATTTTGGGGCAAAATTGCAGAAATTTCCTTTATTTTGTGGCAAAATTGCAGAAATTTCACTTATTTTGGGGCAAAATTGCAGAAATTTCACTTATGTCAGGGAAAAAAGGCAGAAATTTTCCTTATTTTGGGGCAAAAAAACAGAAATTTCTTTTATTTTGTGGCAAAAATGCAGAAATTCCCCTTATTTTGAGGTAAAAAGGCTGAAATTTCCCTTATTTGGGGGCAAAAAGGCAGAAATTTTCCTTATTTTGGGGCAAATTTGGAGAAATTTCACTTATTTCAGGGTAATAAGTCAGAAATTTACCTTATTTTGGGGCAAAAAAGACAGAAATTCCCTTTGTTTTGGGGGAAAAGGACAGAAATTCCACTTATTTAGAGGCAAAAAAGCAGAAATTCCCATTATTTTGAAGCAAAAATGAAGAAATTTCGCTATTTTATGGCAAAAAGTTATGCATTCTTCTTATTTTCGGGCAAAAAGGCAGAAATTCCCCGTATTTTGGAGCAAAATTGCAGAAATTCCTTTTATTGTGGGGCAAAAAGGCAGAAATTCCCTATATGTTGGGGCAAAAAGGCAAAAATTCCCAATATGTTGGGGCAAAAAGACAGAAATACTCCTTATTTTGGGGCAAAACTCAGAAATTCCACTTATTTTGGGGCAAAATTCCAGAAATTTCCCTTACTTTGGGGCAAAATTGCAGAAATTCCACTTATTTTGGGGCAAACTTGCAGAAATTACCCGTATTTTGGAGCAAAATTGCAGAAATTCCCCTAATTGTGGGGCAAAAATGCAGAAATTCCCTATATGTTGGGGCAAAAAGGCAAAAATTCCCAATATGTTGGGGCAAAAAGACAGAAATTCTCCTTATTTTAGGGCAAAATTCAGAAATTTCACTTATTTTTGGGCAAAATTGCAGAAATTTCACTTATTTCAGAAAAAAAGGAGAAATTTTCTTATTTTGGGGCAAAAGGCAGAAATTCCCCTTATTTTAGGGCAAAATTGCAGAAATTTCCCTTATTTTGAAACAAAAAACAGAAATTCCCTTTATTTTGTGGCAAAATTGCAGAAAATACCTTTATTATGGGGGAAAATTGCAGATATTTCTTTTATTTTAAGGCAAAATTGCAGAAATTTCACTTATTTCAGAGAAAAAAAGCAAAAATTTATCTTATTTTAGGGCAAAATGCAGAAATTCCCATTATTTTGGGGCACAATAGCAGAAATTCACCTTATTTTGGGGTAAAATTGCAGACATTTCACATATTTCAGGGCAAAAAGGCAGAAATTCCCCTTTTTTGGGGCAAAAAGGCTGAAATTCCCCTTATTTTCTATAAAATTGCAGAAATTCTCCTTGTTTGGGGGCAAAAAGGCAGAAAATCTTCTTAATTTTGGGTAAAAAGGCAGAAATTCCCCGTATTTTGGAGAAAAATTGCAGAAATTCCCCTAATATTGGGGCAAAAAGGCAGAAATTCCCTTTATTTTGGGGCAAAAATACAGAAATTCTCCTTATTTCGGGACAAAAATCAAAAATTTCCTTTATTTTGGGGCAAAATTTTAGAAATTTCTTTTATTTTGGTACAGAATTGCAGAAATTTTTCTTATTTGGTGACAAAAAGGCAGAAAATTCCCATATTTTGGAACAGAAATGCAGAAATTGCCCTTATTTTGAGGTAAAAAGGCTGAAATTCCCCTTATTTTGGGGAAAAAAGGAAGAAATTTCATTTATTTTGGGGCAAAATTGCAGAAATTTCACTTATTTCAGAAAATAAAGGAGAAATTTTCTTATTTTGGGGCAAAATGCAGAAATTTCTTTTATTTTGGTACAAAATTGCAGAAATTTTTCTTATTTTGGGGCAAAAATTCATAAATTTTCCATATTTTGGGGCAAAAATGCAAAAATTCCCCTTATTTTGAGGTAAAAAGGCTGAAATTCCCCTTATTTGGGTACAAAAAGGCAGAAATTTTCCTTATTTTGGGGCTAAATTGCAGAAATTTTACTTATTTCAGGGTAATAAGTCAGAAATTTTCCTTATTTTGGGGCAAAAATGACAGAAATTCCCTTTGTTTTGGGGGAAAAAGACAGAAATTCCACTTATATAGAGGCAAAAAAGCAGAAATTCCCATTATTTTGAAGCAAAAATTAAGAAATTTCCCTTTTTATGGCAAAAAGGTATGCATTCTTTTTATTTTCGGGCAAAAAGGCAGAAATTCCCCGTATTTTGGAGCAAAATTGCAGAAATTTTACTTATTTCAGAAAAAAAAGGAGAAATTTTCTTATTTTGGGGCAAAAGGCAGAAATTCCCCTTATTTTAGGGCAAAATTGCAGAAATTTTCCATATTTGGGGACAAAAAACAGAAATTCCCTTTATTTTGGGGCAAAATTGCAGAAAATTCCTTTATTATGGGGAAAAATTGCAGATATTTCTTTTATTTTAATGCAAAATTGCAGAAATTTCACTTATTTCAGAGAAAAAAAGCAAAAATTTTTCTTATTTTAGGGCAAAATGCAGAAATTCCCATTATTTTGGGACAAAAAGGCAGAAATTCACCTTATTTTTGGGTAAAATTGAAGACATGTCACATATTTCAGGGCAAATAGGCAGAAATTCCCCTTATTTGGGGGCAAAAAGGCAGAAATTCCCCTTATTTTGGGATAAAATTGCAGAAATTTCCCTTGTTTGGGGGCAAAAAGGCAAAAAATCCCCTTAATTTCGAGCAAAAAGGCAGAAATTCCCCGTATTTTGGAGCAAAATTGCAGTAATTCCCCTAATATTGGGGCAAAAATGCAGAAATTCCCTTTATTTGGGGAAAATCGGCAGAAGTTCTTTTTATTTTTGGGAAAAGAGGCATAAATTCCCTGTATTTTGAAGCAAAATTGCAGAAACTCCCCTAATTTTGGGGCAAAAAGGCAGAAATTCCCTTTATTTTGGGGCAAAAATACAGAAATTCTCCTTATATCGGGGCAAAAATCAGAAATTTCCCTAATTTTGGAGCAAAATTTTAGAAATTTCTTTTATTTTGGTACAGAATTGCAGAAATTTTTCTTATTTTGTGGCAAAAATACAGAAATTTCCCATATTTTGGGGCAAAAATGCAGAAATTCTTCTTATTTTCGGGCAAAAAGGCTGAAATTCCCCTTATTTGGGGGCAAAAAGGCAGAAATTTCTCTTATTTTGGGGCAAAATTGCAGAAATTTCACTTATTTCAGGGAAATAAGTCAGAAATTTTCCTTATTTTGAGGCAAAAAAGACAGAAATTCCCTTTGTTTTGGGGCACAATGGCAGAAATTCCACTTATTTAGAGGCAAAAAAGCAGATATTCCCCTTATTTTGAAGCAAAAATGAAGAAATTTCTATTTCTTATGGCAAAAAGGTATGCATTCTTCTTATTTTCGGGCAAAAAGGCAGAAATTCTTTGTATTTTGGAGCAAGATTGCAGAAATTCCCCTAATTGTGGGGCAAAAAGGCAGAAATCCCCTATATGTTGGGGCAAAAAGAAAGAAATTCTCCTTATTTTGGGGCAAAACTCAGAAATTCCACTTATTTTGGGGCAAAATTTCAGAAATTTCCCTTATTTTGGAGCAAAATTGCAGAAATTTCACTTATTTCAAAAAAAAAAGCACAAATTTTCTTATTTTGGGACAAAAAGGCAGAAATTTCATTTATTTTGGTACAAAATTGCAGAAATTTTTCTTAATTTGGGCAAAAATGCAGAAATTTCCCATATTTTTCGACAAAAATGCAGAAATTCCCCTTATTTTGAGGTAAAAAGGCTGAAATTCCCCTTATTTTGGGGCAAAAAGTTAGAAATTCCCCTTATTTTAAAGGAAAAAGACAGAAATTCCGTTTATTTTTGTGGAAAAGTCAGAAATTGCACTTATTTTGAGTCAAAAAGGCGGAAAATCCCCTTATTTTGGGGTAAAAAATGAAGAAATTAACCTTTTTTATGGCAAAAAGGTATACATTCTTTTTATTTTCGAGCAAAATTGCAGAAATTCCCCTAATTATGGGGAAAAAAGGCAGAAATTCCCCGTAATTTGGAGCAAAATTGCAGAAATTCCCCTAATTTTGGGGCAAAAACGCAGAACGTCCCTTTATTTTGGGGTAAAACTGCAGAAATTTCACTTATTTCGCGGCAAAATGGCAGAAATTCCCTTTATTTTCGGAGAAAAAGGCAGAAAATCCCCGTATTTTAGAGCAAAATTGCAGAAATTTACCTAATTTTGGGGTAAAACATGCAGTAATTTTCTTTATTTTGGGGCAAAAAGGCAGAAATTCCCCTTATTTTGGGGCAAAAATCAAAAATATCCCTTATTTTGGGGCAAAATTTTAGAAATTTCTTTTATTTTGGTACAGAATTGCAGAAATTTTTCTTATTTTGTGGCAAAAAGGAAGAAATTTCCCATATTTTGGAACAAAAATGCAGAAATTCCCCTTATTTTGAGGTAAAAAGGCTGAAATTCCCCTTATTTTGGGGCACAAAGAAAGAAATTTCACTTATTTTGGGGCAAAATTGCAGAAATTTCACTTATTTCAGAAAATAAAGGAGAAATTTTCTTATTTTCGGGCAAAAAGTCAGAAATTTCTTTTTTTTTGGTACAAAATTGCAGAAATTTTTCTTATTTTGGGGCAAAAAGGCATAAATTTCCCATATTTTGGGGCAAAAATGCTGAAATTCCCCTTATTTCGGGGCAAAAAGGCAGAAATTTCCCTTATTTTGGGGCAAAATTTCAGAAATTTCACTTACTTCAGGGTAATAAGTCAGAAATTTTCCTTACTTTGGGGCCAAAAGGACAAAAATTCCCTTTGTTTTGGGGGAAAAAGACAGAAATTCCACTTATTTAGAGGCAAAAAAGCAGAAATTTCTCTTATTTTGGAGCAAAAATGAAGAAATTTCCCTTTTTTTATGGCAAAAAGTTATGCATTCTTCTTATTTTCGGGCAAAAAGGCAGAAATTCCCCGTATTTTGGAGCAAAATTGCAGAAATTCCCCTAATTGTGGGGCAAAAAGGCAGAAATTCCCTATATGTTGGGGCAAAAAGACAGAAATTCTCATTATTTTGGGGCAAAACTCAGAAATTCCACTTATTTTGGCGCAAAATTCCAGAAATTTCCCTTATTTTGAGGCAAAATTGCAGAAATTTCACTTATTTTGGGGCAAAATTGCAAAAATTTCACTTATGTCAGAAAAAAAAGCAGAAATTTTCTTATTTTGGTGCAAAAAGGCAGAAATTTCTAATATTTTGGTACAAAATTGCAGAAATTTTTCTTATTTTAGGGCAAAAAGGCAGAAATCTCCCATATATTGGGGCAAAAATGCAGAAATTCCTCTTATTTTTAGGTAAAAAGGCTGAAATTCCCCTTATTTGGGGGCAAAAAGGCAGAAATTTCCCTTATTTTGAGGCAAAATTGCAGAAATTTCACTTATTTCAGAGAACAAAAGCAGAAATTTTCTTATTTTGGGGCAAAACGGCAGAAATTTCTTTTATTTTGGTACAAAATTGCAGAAATGTTTCTTATTTTGGGGCAAAAAGGCAGAAATCTCCCATATTTTGGGGCAAAAAAGCAGAAATTTCCCTTATTTTGAGGTAAAAACGCTGAAATTCCCCTTATTTGGGGGCAAAAAGGCAGAAATTTCCCTTATTTTGAGGCAAAATTGCAGAAATTTCACTTATTTCAGAATAATAAGTCAGAAATTTTCCTTATTTTGGGGCAAAAAACAGAAATTCTCTTTGTTTTAAAGGAAAAAGACTGATATTCCACTTATTTAGAGGCTAAAAAGCAGAAATTCTTATTATTTTGGAGCAAAAATGAAGAAATTTTCCTTTTTTTGTGGAAAAAGGTATACATTCCTCTAATTTTCGGGCTAAAAAGCAGAAATTCCCCGTATTTTGGAGCAAAATTGCAGAAATTCCCCTAATTGTGGGGCAAAAAGGCAGAAATTCCCTATATGTTGGGGCAAAAAGACAGAAATTCTCATTATTTTGGGGCAAAACTCAGAAATTCCACTTATTTTGGCGCAAAATTCCAGAAATTTCCCTTATTTTGAGGCAAAATTGCAGAAATTTCACTTATTTTGGGGCAAAATTGCAAAAATTTCACTTATGTCAGAAAAAAAAGCAGAAATTTTCTTATTTTGGTGCAAAAAGGCAGAAATTTCTAATATTTTGGTACAAAATTGCAGAAATTTTTCTTATTTTAGGGCAAAAAGGCAGAAATCTCCCATATATTGGGGCAAAAATGCAGAAATTCCTCTTATTTTTAGGTAAAAAGGCTGAAATTCCCCTTATTTGGGGGCAAAAAGGCAGAAATTTCCCTTATTTTGAGGCAAAATTGCAGAAATTTCACTTATTTCAGAGAACAAAAGCAGAAATTTTCTTATTTTGGGGCAAAACGGCAGAAATTTCTTTTATTTTGGTACAAAATTGCAGAAATGTTTCTTATTTTGGGGCAAAAAGGCAGAAATCTCCCATATTTTGGGGCAAAAAAGCAGAAATTTCCCTTATTTTGAGGTAAAAACGCTGAAATTCCCCTTATTTGGGGGCAAAAAGGCAGAAATTTCCCTTATTTTGAGGCAAAATTGCAGAAATTTCACTTATTTCAGAATAATAAGTCAGAAATTTTCCTTATTTTGGGGCAAAAAACAGAAATTCTCTTTGTTTTAAAGGAAAAAGACTGATATTCCACTTATTTAGAGGCTAAAAAGCAGAAATTCTTATTATTTTGGAGCAAAAATGAAGAAATTTTCCTTTTTTTGTGGAAAAAGGTATACATTCCTCTAATTTTCGGGCTAAAAAGCAGAAATTCCCCGTATTTTGGAGCAAAATTGCAGAAATTCCCCTAATTGTGGGGCAAAAAGGCAGAAATTCCCTATATGTTGGGGCAAAAAGACAGAAATTCTCATTATTTTGGGGCAAAACTCAGAAATTCCACTTATTTTGGCGCAAAATTCCAGAAATTTCCCTTATTTTGGGGCAAAATTGCAGAAATTTCACTTATTTTGGGGCGAAATTGCAGAAATTTCACTTTTTTCATGAAAATAAAGGCAGAAATTTTCCTTATTTTGGGGCAAAAAGGCAGAAATTCCTCTTATTTTGAGGTAAAAAGGCTGAAATTCCCCTTATTTGGGGGCAAAAGCATAAATTTCCCTTATTTTGGGGCAAAATTGCAGAAATTTCACTTATTTCAGGGTAATAAGTCAGAAATTTTCCTTATTTTGGGGCAAAAAAGACAGAAATTCCCTTTGTTTTGGGATAAAAAGACAGAAATTCCACTTATTTAGAGGCAAAAAAGCAGAAATTCCACTTATTTTGTAGTAAAAATTAAGAGATTTCCCTTTTTTATGGCAAAAAGGTATGCATTCTTTTTATTTTCGGACAAAAAGGCAGAAATTCCCCGTATTTTGGAGCAAAATTGCAGAAATTTCACTTATTTCAGAATAAAAATGAGAAATTTTCTTATTTTGGGGCAAAAGGCAGAAATTCCCCTTATTTTATGGCAAAATTGCAGAAATTGCCTTTATTTGGGGACAAAAAACAGAAATTCCCTTTATTTTGGGGCAAAATTGCAGAAAATTTTTTTATTATGGGAAAAAATTGAAGATATTTCTTTTATTTTAAGGCAAAATTGCAGAAATTTCACTTATTTCAGAGAAAAAAACAAAAATCTTTCTTATTTTTGGCAAAATGCAGAAATTCCCATTATTTTGGGGCAAAAAGGCAGAAATTCACCTTATTTTGGGGTAAAATTGAAGACATGTCACATATTTCAGGGCATAAAGGCAGAAATTGCCCTTATTTGGGGGCAAAAAGGCAGAAATTCCCCTTATTTTGGGATAAAATTGCAGAAATTACCCTTGTTTGGGGGCAAAAAGGCAGAAAATCCCCTTAATTTCGGGCAAAAAGGCAGAAATTCCCTGTATTTTGGAGCAAAATTGCAGAAATTCTCCTAATATTGGGGCAAAAATGCAGAAATTCCCTTTATTTGGGGCAAATTGGCAGAAGTTCCCCTTATTTTCAGGAAAAGAGGCAGAAATTCCCATTATTTTGAAGCAAAATTGCAGAAACTCCCCTAATTTTGGGGCAAAAAGGCAGAAATTCCCTTTATTTTGGGGCAAAAATACAGAAATTCTCCTTATATCTGGGCAAAAATCAGAAATTTCCCTTATTTTGGAGCAAAATTTTAGAAATTTCTTTTATTTTGGTACAGAATTGGAGAAATTTTTCTTATTCTGTGGCAAAAAGGCAGAAATTTCTTTTATTTTGGTGCAAAATTGCAGAAATTTTTCTTATTTTGGGGCAAAAAGGCATAAATTTCCCATATTTTGGGGCAAAAATGTAGAAATTTTCTTTATTTTGAGGTAAAAAGGCTGAAATTTCCCTTATTTGGGGGCAAAAAGGCAGAAATTTCTCTTATTTTGGGGCAAAATTGCAGAAATTTCACTTATTTCAGAAAAAAAGGAAAAATTTTCTTATTTGGGGGCAAAAAGGCAGAAATTTCTTTTATTTTGGTGCAAAATTACAGAAATTTTCTTTATTTTGGGGCAAAAAAGACAGAAATTCCCTTTGTTTTGGGGGAAAAAGACAGAAATTCCACTTATTTAGAGGCAAAAAAGCAGAAATTCCCCTTATTTTGGAGCAAAAATGAAGAAATTTCCCTTTTTCATGGCAAAAAGGTATGCATTCTTCTTATTTTCGGGCAAAAAGGCAGAAATTCCCTATTTGTTGGGGCAAAAAGACAGAAATTCTCTTTATTTTGGGGCAAAACTCAGATATTCCACATATTTTGGGGCAAAATTCCATAAATTTCCCTTATTTTGGGGCAAAATTGCAGAAATATCACTTATTTTAAGGCAAAATTGGAGAAATTTCACTTATTTCAGAAGAAAAAAGCAGAAATTTTCTTGTTTTGGGGCAAAAAGGGAGAAATTTCTTTTATTTTTGTACAAAATTGCAGAAATTTTTCTTATTTTGGGGCAAGAAGGCAGAAATTTCCTATATTTTGGGGCAAAAATTCAGAAATTCCCCTTATTTTTAGGTAAAAAGGCTGAAATTCTCTTTATTTGGGAGCAAAAAGGCAGAAATTGCCCTGATTTTGTGGCAAAATTCCAGAAATTTCACTTATTTTAGGGTAATAAGTCAGAAATTTTTTATTTTGGGGCAAAAAGGCAGAAATTTCTTTTATTTTGGTACAAAATTACAGAAATTTTTCTTATTTTGGGGCAAAAAAGAAGAAATTTCCCTTATTTTGGGGCAAAATTGCAGATATTTCACTTATTTTGATGTAAAAAGGCTGAAATTCCCTTATTTTGGGGCAAAATGGCAGAAGTTTTCCTTATTTTGGGGCAAAATTGCAGAAATTTCACTAATTTCAAGGTAATAAGTCAGAAATTTTCCTTATTTTGGGGCAAAAAAACAGAAATTCCTTGTTTTGGGGGAAAAAGACAGAAATTCCACTTATTTAGAGGCAAAAAAGCAGAAATTCCCCATATTTTGGAGCAAAATTGCAGAAATTCCCCTAATTGTGGGGCAAAAAGGGAGAAATTCCCTATATGTTAGGGCAAAACGACAGAAATTCTCCTCATTTGGGGGCAAAATTCAGAAATTCCATTTATTTTGGGGCAAAATTCCCAAAATTCCCCTTATTTTGGGGAAAAATTGCAGAAATTTCAATTATTTTGGGGCAAAATTGCAGAAATTTCACTTTTTTCAGGGAAAAAAGGCTGAAATTTTCCGTTTTTAAGGGCAAAAAGGCAGAAATTCCTAATATTTTGAGGCAAAAATGCAGAAATTCCATTTATTTAGAGGCAAAAAAGCAGAAATTCCCCTTATTTTGGAGCAAAATTGCAGAAATTTCCCTTTTTATAGCCAAAAGGTATGCATTCTTCATATTTTCAGGCAAAAAGGCAGAAATTCCCCGTATTTTGGAGTAAAATTGCAGAAATTCCCTATATGTTGGGGCAAAAAGACAGAAATTCTCCTTATTTTGGGGCAAAACTCAGAAATTCCACTTATTTTGGAACAAAATTTCAGAAATTTCCCTTATTTTTGGCCAAAATTGCAGAAATTTCACTTATTTTGGGGCAAAATTGCAGAAATTTCACTTATTTCAGAAAAAAAAAGCAGAAATTTTCTTATTTTGGGGCAAAAAGGCAGAAATTTCCCATATTTTGAGGCAAAAATGCAGAAATTCCTTTTATTTTGAGGTAAAAAGGCTGAAATTCCCCTTATTTGGGGGCAAAAAGGCAGAAATTTCCCATATTTTGGGGCAAAATTGCAGAAATTTCACTTATTTCAGGGTACTAAGTCAGAAATTTTTCTTACTTTGGGGCAAAAAAGACAGAAATTCCCTTTGTTTTCAGGGAAAAAGACAGAAATTCCACTTATTTAGAGGCAAAAATGCAGAAATTCCCCTTATTTTGAAGCAAAAATGAAGAAATTTCTATTTCTTATGGCAAAAAGGTATGCATTCTTCTTATTTTCGGGCAAAAAGGCAGAAATTCTTTGTATTTTGGAGCAAGATTGCAGAAATTCCCCTAATTGTGGGGCAAAAAGGCAGAAATCCCCTATATGTTGGGGCAAAAAGAAAGAAATTCTCCTTATTTTGGGGCAAAACTCAGAAATTCCACTTATTTTGGGGCAAAATTTCAGAAATTTCCCTTATTTTGGAGCAAAATTGCAGAAATTTTACTTATTTCAAAGAAAAAAAAGCACAAATTTTCTTATTTTGGGGCAAAAAGGCAGAAATTTCATTTATTTTGGTACAAAATTGCAGAAATTTTTCTTAATTTGGGCAAAAATGCAGAAATTTCCCATATTTTTCGACAAAAATGCAGAAATTCCCCTTATTTTGAGGTAAAAAGGCTGAAATTCCCCTTATTTTGGGGCAAAAAGTTAGAAATTCCCCTTATTTTAAAGGAAAAAGACAGAAATTCCGTTTATTTTTGTGGAAAAGTCAGAAATTGCACTTATTTTGAGTCAAAAAGGCGGAAAATCCCCTTATTTTGGGGTAAAAAAATGAAGAAATTAACCTTTTTTATGGCAAAAAGGTATACATTCTTTTTATTTTCGAGCAAAATTGCAGAAATTCCCCTAATTATGGGGAAAAAAGGCAGAAATTCCCTGTAATTTGGAGCAAAATTGCAGAAATTCCCCTAATTTTGGGGCAAAAACGCAGAACGTCCCTTTATTTTGGGGTAAAACTGCAGAAATTTCACTTATTTCGCGGCAAAATGGCAGAAATTCCCTTTATTTTTGGAGAAAAAGGCAGAAAATCCTTGTATTTTAGAGCAAAATTGCAGAAATTTACCTAATTTTGGGGTAAAACATGCAGTAATTTTCTTTATTTTGGGGCAAAAAGGCAGAAATTCCCCTTATTTTGGGGCAAAAATCAAAAATATCCCTTATTTTGGGGCAAAATTTTAGAAATTTCTTTTATTTTGGTACAGAATTGCAGAAATTTTTCTTATTTTGTGGCAAAAAGGAAGAAATTTCCCATATTTTGGAACAAAAATGCAGAAATTCCCCTTATTTTGAGGTAAAAAGGCTGAAATTCCCCTTATTTCGGGGCAAAAAGGCAGAAATTTCCCTTATTTTGGGGCAAAATTGCAGAAATTTCACTTATTTCAGGGTAATAAGTCAGAAATTTTCCTTACTTTGGGGCCAAAAGGACAAAAATTCCCTTTGTTTTGGGGGAAAAAGACAGAAATTCCACTTATTTAGAGGCAAAAAAGCAGAAATTTCTCTTATTTTGGAGCAAAAATTAAGAAATTTCCCTTTTTTATGGCAAAAAGTTATGCATTCTTCTTATTTTCGGGCAAAAAGGCAGAAATTCCCCGTATTTTGGAGCAAAATTGCAGAAATTCCCCTAATTGTGGGGCAAAAAGGCAGAAATTCCCTATATGTTGGGGCAAAAAGACAGAAATTCTTATTATTTTGGGGCAAAACTCAGAAATTCCACTTATTTTGGCGCAAAATTCCAGAAATTTCCCTTATTTTGAGGCAAAATTGCAGAAATTTCACTTATTTTGGGGCAAAATTGCAAAAATTTCACTTATGTCAGAAAAAAAGCAGAAATTTTCTCATTTTGGTGCAAAAAGGCAGAAATTTCTAATATTTTGGTACAAAATTGCAGAAATTTTTCTTATTTTAGGGCAAAAAGGCAGAAATCTCCCATATTTTGGGGCAAAAATGCAGAAATTCCTCTTATTTTTAGGTAAAAAGGCTGAAATTCCCCTTATTTGGGGGCAAAAAGGCAGAAATTTCCCTTATTTTGAGGCAAAATTGCAGAAATTTCACTTATTTCAGAGAACAAAAGCAGACATTTTCTTATTTTGGGGCAAAAAGGCAGAAATTTCTTTTATTTTGGTACAAAATTGCAGAAATGTTTCTTATTTTGGGGCAAAAAGGCAGAAATCTCCCATATTTTGGGGCAAAAAAGCAGAAATTTCCCTTATTTTGAGGTAAAAACGCTGAAATTCCCCTTATTTGGGGGCAAAAAGGCAGAAATTTCCCTTATTTTGAGGCAAAATTGCAGAAATTTCACTTATTTCAGAATAATAAGTCAGAAATTTTCCTTATTTTGGGGCAAAAAACAGAAATTCTCTTTGTTTTAAAGGAAAAAGACTGATATTCCACTTATTTAGAGGCTAAAAAGCAGAAATTCTTATTATTTTGGAGCAAAAATGAAGAAATTTTTCTTTTTTTGTGGAAAAAGGTATACATTCCTCTAATTTTCGGGCTAAAAAGCAGAAATTATCCGTATTTTGGAGCAAAATTGCAGAAATTCCCCTAATTGTGGGGCAAAAAGGCAGAAATCCCCTATATGTTGGGGCAAAAAGACAGAAATTCTCCTTATTTTGGGGCAAAACTCAGAAATTCCACTTATTTTGGGGCAAAATTCCAGAAATTTCCCTTATTTTGGGGCAAAATTGCAGAAATTTCACTTATTTTGGGGCGAAATTGCAGAAATTTCACTTTTTTCATGGAAATAAAGGCAGAAATTTTCCTTTTTTGGGGCAAAAAGGCAGAAATTCCTCTTATTTTGAGGTAAAAAGGCTGAAATTCCCCTTATTTGGGGGCAAAAAGGCATAAATTTCCCTTATTTTGGGGCAAAATTGCAGAAATTTCACTTATTTCAGGGTAATAAGTCAGAAATTTTCCTTATTTTGGGGCAAAAAAGACAGAAATTCCTTTTGTTTTGGGATAAAAAGACAGAAATTCCACTTATTTAGAGGCAAAAAAGCAGAAATTCCACTTATTTTGTAGTAAAAATTAAGAGATTTCCCTTTTTTATGGCAAAAAGGTATGCATTCTTTTTATTTTCGGACAAAAAGGCAGAAATTCCCCGTATTTTGGAGCAAAATTGCAGAAATTTCACTTATTTCAGAATAAAAATGAGAAATTTTCTTATTTTGGGGCAAAAGGCAGAAATTCCCCTTATTTTATGGCAAAATTGCAGAAATTGCCTTTATTTGGGGACAAAAAACAGAAATTCCCTTTATTTTGGGGCAAAATTGCAGAAAATTTTTTTATTATGGGAAAAAATTGAAGATATTTCTTTTATTTTAAGGCAAAATTGCAGAAATTTCACTTATTTCAGAGAAAAAAACAAAAATCTTTCTTATTTTTGGCAAAATGCAGAAATTCCCATTATTTTGGGGCAAAAAGGCAGAAATTCACCTTATTTTGGGGTAAAATTGAAGACATGTCACATATTTCAGGGCATAAAGGCAGAAATTGCCCTTATTTGGGGGCAAAAAGGCAGAAATTCCCCTTATTTTGGGATAAAATTGCAGAAATTACCCTTGTTTGGGGGCAAAAAGGCAGAAAATCCCCTTAATTTCGGGCAAAAAGGCAGAAATTCCCTGTATTTTGGAGCAAAATTGCAGAAATTCTCCTAATATTGGGGCAAAAATGCAGAAATTCCCTTTATTTGGGGCAAATTGGCAGAAGTTCCCCTTATTTTCAGGAAAAGAGGCAGAAATTCCCATTATTTTGAAGCAAAATTGCAGAAACTCCCCTAATTTTGGGGCAAAAAGGCAGAAATTCCCTTTATTTTGGGGCAAAAATACAGAAATTCTCCTTATATCTGGGCAAAAATCAGAAATTTCCCTTATTTTGGAGCAAAATTTTAGAAATTTCTTTTATTTTGGTACAGAATTGGAGAAATTTTTCTTATTCTGTGGCAAAAAGGCAGAAATTTCTTTTATTTTGGTGCAAAATTGCAGAAATTTTTCTTATTTTGGGGCAAAAAGGCATAAATTTCCCATATTTTGGGGCAAAAATGTAGAAATTTTCTTTATTTTGAGGTAAAAAGGCTGAAATTTCCCTTATTTGGGGGCAAAAAGGCAGAAATTTCTCTTATTTTGGGGCAAAATTGCAGAAATTTCACTTATTTCAGAAAAAAAGGAAAAATTTTCTTATTTGGGGGCAAAAAGGCAGAAATTTCTTTTATTTTGGTGCAAAATTACAGAAATTTTCTTTATTTTGGGGCAAAAAAGACAGAAATTCCCTTTGTTTTGGGGGAAAAAGACAGAAATTCCACTTATTTAGAGGCAAAAAAGCAGAAATTCCTTTTATTTTGGAGCAAAATTGCAGAAAATCCCCTAATTTTGGGGCAAAAAGGCAGATATTCCCTATATGTTGGGGCAAAAAGACAGAAATTCTCTTTATTTTTGGGGCAAAACTCAGAAATTCCATTTATTTTGGGGCAAAATTCCAGAAATTTCTCTTATTTTGGGGCAAAATTCCAGAAATTTCACTTATTTTGGGGCAAAATTCCAGAAATTTCTCTTATTTTGGGGAAAATTGCAGAAATTCCCCTTATTTGGGGGCAAAAAGGCAGAAATTTCTCTTATTTTGGGGCAAAATTGCAGAAATTTCACTTATTTCAGAAAAAAAGGAAAAATTTTCTTATTTGGGGGCAAAAAGGCAGAAATTTCTTTTATTTTGGTGCAAAATTACAGAAATTTTCTTTATTTTGGGGCAAAAAAGACAGAAATTCCCTTTGTTTTGGGGGAAAAAGACAGAAATTCCACTTATTTAGAGGCAAAAAAGCAGAAATTCCCCTTATTTTGGAGCAAAAATGAAGAAATTTCCCTTTTTCATGGCAAAAAGGTATGCATTCTTCTTATTTTCGGGCAAAAAGGCAGAAATTCCCTATTTGTTGGGGCAAAAAGACAGAAATTCTCTTTATTTTGGGGCAAAACTCAGATATTCCACATATTTTGGGGCAAAATTCCATAAATTTCCCTTATTTTGGGGCAAAATTGCAGAAATATCACTTATTTTAAGGCAAAATTGGAGAAATTTCACTTATTTCAGAAGAAAAAAGCAGAAATTTTCTTGTTTTGGGGCAAAAAGGGAGAAATTTCTTTTATTTTTGTACAAAATTGCAGAAATTTTTCTTATTTTGGGGCAAGAAGGCAGAAATTTCCTATATTTTGGGGCAAAAATTCAGAAATTCCCCTTATTTTTAGGTAAAAAGGCTGAAATTCTCTTTATTTGGGAGCAAAAAGGCAGAAATTGCCCTGATTTTGTGGCAAAATTCCAGAAATTTCACTTATTTTAGGGTAATAAGTCAGAAATTTTTTATTTTGGGGCAAAAAGGCAGAAATTTCTTTTATTTTGGTACAAAATTACAGAAATTTTTCTTATTTTGGGGCAAAAAAGAAGAAATTTCCCTTATTTTGGGGCAAAATTGCAGAAATTTCACTTATTTTGATGTAAAAAGGCTGAAATTCCCTTATTTTGGGGCAAAATGGCAGAAGTTTTCCTTATTTTGGGGCAAAATTGCAGAAATTTCACTAATTTCAAGGTAATAAGTCAGAAATTTTCCTTATTTTGGGGCAAAAAAACAGAAATTCCTTGTTTTGGGGGAAAAAGACAGAAATTCCACTTATTTAGAGGCAAAAAAGCAGAAATTCCCCATATTTTGGAGCAAAATTGCAGAAATTCCCCTAATTGTGGGGCAAAAAGGGAGAAATTCCCTATATGTTAGGGCAAAACGACAGAAATTCTCCTCATTTGGGGGCAAAATTCAGAAATTCCATTTATTTTGGGGCAAAATTCCCAAAATTCCCCTTATTTTGGGGAAAAATTGCAGAAATTTCAATTATTTTGGGGCAAAATTGCAGAAATTTCACTTTTTTCAGGGAAAAAAGGCTGAAATTTTCCGTTTTTAAGGGCAAAAAGGCAGAAATTCCTAATATTTTGAGGCAAAAATGCAGAAATTCCATTTATTTAGAGGCAAAAAAGCAGAAATTCCCCTTATTTTGGAGCAAAATTGCAGAAATTTCCCTTTTTATAGCCAAAAGGTATGCATTCTTCATATTTTCAGGCAAAAAGGCAGAAATTCCCCGTATTTTGGAGTAAAATTGCAGAAATTCCCTATATGTTGGGGCAAAAAGACAGAAATTCTCCTTATTTTGGGGCAAAACTCAGAAATTCCACTTATTTTGGAACAAAATTTCAGAAATTTCCCTTATTTTTGGCCAAAATTGCAGAAATTTCACTTATTTTGGGGCAAAATTGCAGAAATTTCACTTATTTCAGAAAAAAAAAGCAGAAATTTTCTTATTTTGGGGCAAAAAGGCAGAAATTTCCCATATTTTGAGGCAAAAATGCAGAAATTCCTTTTATTTTGAGGTAAAAAGGCTGAAATTCCCCTTATTTGGGGGCAAAAAGGCAGAAATTTCCCATATGTTGGGGCAAAATTGCAGAAATTTCACTTATTTCAGGGTACTAAGTCAGAAATTTTTCTTACTTTGGGGCAAAAAAGACAGAAATTCCCTTTGTTTTCAGGGAAAAAGACAGAAATTCCACTTATTTAGAGGCAAAAATGCAGAAATTCCCCTTATTTTGAAGCAAAAATGAAGAAATTTCTATTTCTTATGGCAAAAAGGTATGCATTCTTCTTATTTTCGGGCAAAAAGGCAGAAATTCTTTGTATTTTGGAGCAAGATTGCAGAAATTCCCCTAATTGTGGGGCAAAAAGGCAGAAATCCCCTATATGTTGGGGCAAAAAGAAAGAAATTCTCCTTATTTTGGGGCAAAACTCAGAAATTCCACTTATTTTGGGGCAAAATTTCAGAAATTTCCCTTATTTTGGAGCAAAATTGCAGAAATTTTACTTATTTCAAAGAAAAAAAAGCACAAATTTTCTTATTTTGGGGCAAAAAGGCAGAAATTTCATTTATTTTGGTACAAAATTGCAGAAATTTTTCTTAATTTGGGCAAAAATGCAGAAATTTCCCATATTTTTCGACAAAAATGCAGAAATTCCCCTTATTTTGAGGTAAAAAGGCTGAAATTCCCCTTATTTTGGGGCAAAAAGTTAGAAATTCCCCTTATTTTAAAGGAAAAAGACAGAAATTCCGTTTATTTTTGTGGAAAAGTCAGAAATTGCACTTATTTTGAGTCAAAAAGGCGGAAAATCCCCTTATTTTGGGGTAAAAAAATGAAGAAATTAACCTTTTTTATGGCAAAAAGGTATACATTCTTTTTATTTTCGAGCAAAATTGCAGAAATTCCCCTAATTATGGGGAAAAAAGGCAGAAATTCCCTGTAATTTGGAGCAAAATTGCAGAAATTCCCCTAATTTTGGGGCAAAAACGCAGAACGTCCCTTTATTTTGGGGTAAAACTGCAGAAATTTCACTTATTTCGCGGCAAAATGGCAGAAATTCCCTTTATTTTTGGAGAAAAAGGCAGAAAATCCTTGTATTTTAGAGCAAAATTGCAGAAATTTACCTAATTTTGGGGTAAAACATGCAGTAATTTTCTTTATTTTGGGGCAAAAAGGCAGAAATTCCCCTTATTTTGGGGCAAAAATCAAAAATATCCCTTATTTTGGGGCAAAATTTTAGAAATTTCTTTTATTTTGGTACAGAATTGCAGAAATTTTTCTTATTTTGTGGCAAAAAGGAAGAAATTTCCCATATTTTGGAACAAAAATGCAGAAATTCCCCTTATTTTGAGGTAAAAAGGCTGAAATTCCCCTTATTTCGGGGCAAAAAGGCAGAAATTTCCCTTATTTTGGGGCAAAATTGCAGAAATTTCACTTATTTCAGGGTAATAAGTCAGAAATTTTCCTTACTTTGGGGCCAAAAGGACAAAAATTCCCTTTGTTTTGGGGGAAAAAGACAGAAATTCCACTTATTTAGAGGCAAAAAAGCAGAAATTTCTCTTATTTTGGAGCAAAAATTAAGAAATTTCCCTTTTTTATGGCAAAAAGTTATGCATTCTTCTTATTTTCGGGCAAAAAGGCAGAAATTCCCCGTATTTTGGAGCAAAATTGCAGAAATTCCCCTAATTGTGGGGCAAAAAGGCAGAAATTCCCTATATGTTGGGGCAAAAAGACAGAAATTCTTATTATTTTGGGGCAAAACTCAGAAATTCCACTTATTTTGGCGCAAAATTCCAGAAATTTCCCTTATTTTGAGGCAAAATTGCAGAAATTTCACTTATTTTGGGGCAAAATTGCAAAAATTTCACTTATGTCAGAAAAAAAGCAGAAATTTTCTCATTTTGGTGCAAAAAGGCAGAAATTTCTAATATTTTGGTACAAAATTGCAGAAATTTTTCTTATTTTAGGGCAAAAAGGCAGAAATCTCCCATATTTTGGGGCAAAAATGCAGAAATTCCTCTTATTTTTAGGTAAAAAGGCTGAAATTCCCCTTATTTGGGGGCAAAAAGGCAGAAATTTCCCTTATTTTGAGGCAAAATTGCAGAAATTTCACTTATTTCAGAGAACAAAAGCAGACATTTTCTTATTTTGGGGCAAAAAGGCAGAAATTTCTTTTATTTTGGTACAAAATTGCAGAAATGTTTCTTATTTTGGGGCAAAAAGGCAGAAATCTCCCATATTTTGGGGCAAAAAAGCAGAAATTTCCCTTATTTTGAGGTAAAAACGCTGAAATTCCCCTTATTTGGGGGCAAAAAGGCAGAAATTTCCCTTATTTTGAGGCAAAATTGCAGAAATTTCACTTATTTCAGAATAATAAGTCAGAAATTTTCCTTATTTTGGGGCAAAAAACAGAAATTCTCTTTGTTTTAAAGGAAAAAGACTGATATTCCACTTATTTAGAGGCTAAAAAGCAGAAATTCTTATTATTTTGGAGCAAAAATGAAGAAATTTTTCTTTTTTTGTGGAAAAAGGTATACATTCCTCTAATTTTCGGGCTAAAAAGCAGAAATTATCCGTATTTTGGAGCAAAATTGCAGAAATTCCCCTAATTGTGGGGCAAAAAGGCAGAAATCCCCTATATGTTGGGGCAAAAAGACAGAAATTCTCCTTATTTTGGGGCAAAACTCAGAAATTCCACTTATTTTGGGGCAAAATTCCAGAAATTTCCCTTATTTTGGGGCAAAATTGCAGAAATTTCACTTATTTTGGGGCGAAATTGCAGAAATTTCACTTTTTTCATGGAAATAAAGGCAGAAATTTTCCTTTTTTGGGGCAAAAAGGCAGAAATTCCTCTTATTTTGAGGTAAAAAGGCTGAAATTCCCCTTATTTGGGGGCAAAAAGGCATAAATTTCCCTTATTTTGGGGCAAAATTGCAGAAATTTCACTTATTTCAGGGTAATAAGTCAGAAATTTTCCTTATTTTGGGGCAAAAAAGACAGAAATTCCTTTTGTTTTGGGATAAAAAGACAGAAATTCCACTTATTTAGAGGCAAAAAAGCAGAAATTCCACTTATTTTGTAGTAAAAATTAAGAGATTTCCCTTTTTTATGGCAAAAAGGTATGCATTCTTTTTATTTTCGGACTAAAAGGCAGAAATTCCCCGTATTTTGGAGCAAAATTGCAGAAATTTCACTTATTTCAGAATAAAAATGAGAAATTTTCTTATTTTGGGGCAAAAGGCAGAAATTCCCCTTATTTTATGGCAAAATTGCAGAAATTGCCTTTATTTGGGGACAAAAAACAGAAATTCCCTTTATTTTGGGGCAAAATTGCAGAAAATTTTTTTATTATGGGAAAAAATTGAAGATATTTCTTTTATTTTAAGGCAAAATTGCAGAAATTTCACTTATTTCAGAGAAAAAAACAAAAATCTTTCTTATTTTTGGCAAAATGCAGAAATTCCCATTATTTTGGGGCAAAAAGGCAGAAATTCACCTTATTTTGGGGTAAAATTGAAGACATGTCACATATTTCAGGGCATAAAGGCAGAAATTGCCCTTATTTGGGGGCAAAAAGGCAGAAATTCCCCTTATTTTGGGATAAAATTGCAGAAATTACCCTTGTTTGGGGGCAAAAAGGCAGAAAATCCCCTTAATTTCGGGCAAAAAGGCAGAAATTCCCTGTATTTTGGAGCAAAATTGCAGAAATTCTCCTAATATTGGGGCAAAAATGCAGAAATTCCCTTTATTTGGGGCAAATTGGCAGAAGTTCCCCTTATTTTCAGGAAAAGAGGCAGAAATTCCCATTATTTTGAAGCAAAATTGCAGAAACTCCCCTAATTTTGGGGCAAAAAGGCAGAAATTCCCTTTATTTTGGGGCAAAAATACAGAAATTCTCCTTATATCTGGGCAAAAATCAGAAATTTCCCTTATTTTGGAGCAAAATTTTAGAAATTTCTTTTATTTTGGTACAGAATTGGAGAAATTTTTCTTATTCTGTGGCAAAAAGGCAGAAATTTCTTTTATTTTGGTGCAAAATTGCAGAAATTTTTCTTATTTTGGGGCAAAAAGGCATAAATTTCCCATATTTTGGGGCAAAAATGTAGAAATTTTCTTTATTTTGAGGTAAAAAGGCTGAAATTTCCCTTATTTGGGGGCAAAAAGGCAGAAATTTCTCTTATTTTGGGGCAAAATTGCAGAAATTTCACTTATTTCAGAAAAAAAAGAAAAAATTTTCTTATTTGGGGGCAAAAAGGCAGAAATTTCTTTTATTTTGGTGCAAAATTACAGAAATTTTCTTTATTTTGGGGCAAAAAAGACAGAAATTCCCTTTGTTTTGAGGGAAAAAGACAGAAATTCCACTTATTTAGAGGCAAAAAAGCAGAAATTCCCCTTATTTTGGAGCAAAAATGAAGAAATTTCCCTTTTTCATGGCAAAAAGGTATGCATTCTTCTTATTTTCGGGCAAAAGGGCAGAAATTCCCTATATGTTGGGGCAAAAAGACAGAAATTCTCCTTATTTTGGGGCAAAACTCAGATATTCCACATATTTTGGGGCAAAATTCCATAAATTTCCCTTATTTTGGGGCAAAATTGCAGAAATATCACTTATTTTAAGGCAAAATTGGAGAAATTTCACTTATTTCAGAAGAAAAAAGAAGAAATTTTCTTGTTTTGGGGCAAAAAGGGAGAAATTTCTTTTATTTTTGTACAAAATTGCAGAAATTTTTCTTATTTTGGGGCAAAAATTCAGAAATTCCCCTTATTTTTAGGTAAAAAGGCTGAAATTCTCTTTATTTGGGAGCAAAAAGGCAGAAATTGCCCTGATTTTGTGGCAAAATTCCAGAAATTTCACTTATTTTAGGGTAATAAGTCAGAAATTTTTTATTTTGGGGCAAAAAGGCAGAAATTTCTTTTATTTTGGTACAAAATTACAGAAATTTTTCTTATTTTGTGGCAAAAAAGAAGAAATTTCCCTTATTTTGGGGCAAAATTGCAGAAATTTCACTTATTTTGATGTAAAAAGGCTGAAATTCCCCTTATTTTGGGGAAAAATGGCAGAAGTTTTCCTTATTTTGGGGCAAAATTGCAGAAATTTCACTTATTTCAAGGTAATAAGTCAGAAATTTTCCTTATTTTGGGGCAAAAAAATAGAAATTCCTTGTTTTGGGGAAAAAAGACAGAAATTCCACTTATTTAGAGGCAAAAAAGCAGAAATTCCCCATATTTTGGAGCAAAATTGCAGAAATTCCCCTAATTGTGGGGCAAAAAGGCAGAAATTCCCTATATGTTAGGGCAAAACGACAGAAATTCTCCTCATTTGGGGGCAAAATTCAGAAATTCCATTTATTTTGGGGCAAAATTCCCAAAATTCCCCTTATTTTGGGGCAAAATTGCAGAAATTTCAATTATTTTGGGGCAAAATTTCAGAAATTTCACTTTTTCAGGGAAAAAAGGCCGAAATTTTCCGTTTTTGGGGGCAAAAAGGCAGAAATTCCTAATATTTTGAGGCAAAAATGCAGAAATTCCTCTTATTTTGAGGTAAAAAGGCTGAAATTCCCCTTATTTGGGGGCAAAAATGCAGAAATTTCTCTAATACTGGGGCAAAATTGCAGAAATTTCACTTATTTCAGGGTAATAATTCTGAAATTTTCCTTATTTTTGGGCAAAAAATACAGAAATTCCATTTGTATGGGGGGAAAAAGACAGAAATTCCATTTATTTAGAGGCAAAAAAGCAGAAATTCCCCTTATTTTGCAGCAAAATTGCAGAAATTTCCCTTTTTATAGCCAAAAGGTATGCATTCTTCTTATTTTCAGGCAAAAAGGCAGAAATTCCCCGTATTTTGGAGTAAAATTGCAGAAATTCCCTTAATTGTAGGGCAAAAAGACAGAAATTCTCCTTATTTTGGGGCAAAACTCAGAAATTCCACTTATTTTGGAACAAAATTTCAGAAATTTCCCTTATTTTTGGCCAAAATTGCAGAAATTTCACTTATTTTGGGGCAAAATTGCAGAAATTTCACTTATTTCAGGGAAAAAAAGCAGAAATTTTCTTATTTTAGGGCAAAAAGGCAGAAATTTCTCATATTTTGAGGCAAAAATGCAGAAATTCCCCTTATTTTGGGGTAAAAAGGCTGAAATTCCCCTTATTTGGGGGCAAAAAGGCAGAAATTTCCCATATTTTGGGGCAAAATTGCAGAAATTTCACTTATTTCAGGGTACTAAGTCAGAAATTTTTCTTACTTTGGGGCAGAAAAGACAGAAATTCCCTTTGTTTTCAGGGAAAAAGACAGAAATTCCACTTATTTAGAGGCAAAAATGCAGAAATTCCCCTTATTTTGGAGCAAAAATGAAGAAATTTCCCTTTTTTATGGCAAAAAGGTATGCATTCTTCTTATTTTCGGGCAAAAAGTCAGAAATTCCCCCTATTTTAGAGCAAAATTGCAGAAATTCCTCTAATTGTGGGGCAAAAAAACAGAAATTCCCTATATGTTGGGGCAAAAAGACAGAAATTCTCCATATTTTGGGGCAAAACTCAGAAATTCCACATATTTTGGGGCAAAATTCCAAAAATTTCCCTTATTTTGGGGCAAAATTGCAGAAATTTCACTTATTTAGGGGCAAAATTGCAGAAATTTCACTTATTTCAGGGGAAAAAGACAGAAATTACTTTTATTTTGGTACAAAATTGCAGAAATTTTTCTTATTTTGGGCAAAAAGGCAGAAATTTCCCATATTTTGAGGCAAAAATGCAGAAATTTCACTTATGTCAGGGTAATAAGTCAGAAATTTTCATTACTTTGGAGCAAAAAAGACAGAAAGTCCCTTTGTTTTGGTGGAAAAAGACAGAAATTCCAATTCTTTAGAGGCAAAAATGCAGAAATTCCCCTTATTTTGGAGCAAAAATGAAAAAATTTCCCTTTTTTATGGCAAAAAGGTATGCATTCTTCTTATTTTCAGGCAAAAAGTCAGAAATTCCCTCTATTTTAGAGCAAAATTGCAGAAATTCCCCTTATTGTGGGGCAAAAAGGCAGAAATTCCCTATATGTTGGGGGGAAAAGACAGAAATTCTCCTTATTTTAGAGCAAAACTCAGAAATTTCATTTATTTTGGGGCAAAATTGCAGAAATTTCACTTATTTCAGAAAAAAAAAGCAGAAATTTTCTTATTTTGGGGCAAAAAGGCAGAAATTTCTTTTATTTTGGTACAAAATTGCAGAAAATTTTCTTATTTGAGGGCAAAAAGGCAGAAATTTCTCATATTTTGGGGCAAAAATGCAGAAAATCCCCTTATTTTGAGGTAAAAAGGCTAAAATTCCCCTTATTTGGTTGCAAAAAGGCAGAAATTTTCCTTATTTTGGGGCAAAATTGCAGAAATTTCACTTATATCAGGGTAATAAGTCAGAAATTTTCCTTATTTTGGGGCAAAAAAGACAGATATTCCCTTTGTTTTAGGGGAAAAAGACAGAAATTCCACTTATTAAGAGGCAAAAAAGCAGAAATTCCCCTTATTTTGGAGCAAAAATGAAGAAATTTCCCTTTTTTATGGCAAAAAGGTATGCATTCTTCTTATTTTCGGGCAAAAAGTCAGAAATTCCCCCTATTTTAGAGCAAAATTGCAGAAATTCCTCTAATTGTGGGGCAAAAAAACAGAAATTCCCTATATGTTGGGGCAAAAAGACAGAAATTCTCCATATTTTGGGGCAAAACTCAGAAATTCCACATATTTTGGGGCAAAATTCCAAAAATTTCCCTTATTTTGGGGCAAAATTGCAGAAATTTCACTTATTTAGGGGCAAAATTGCAGAAATTTCACTTATTTCAGGGGAAAAAGACAGAAATTACTTTTATTTTGGTACAAAATTGCAGAAATTTTTCTTATTTTGGGCAAAAAGGCAGAAATTTCCCATATTTTGAGGCAAAAATGCAGAAATTTCACTTATTTCAGGGTAATAAGTCAGAAATTTTCATTACTTTGGAGCAAAAAAGACAGAAAGTCCCTTTGTTTTGGTGGAAAAAGACAGAAATTCCAATTCTTTAGAGGCAAAAATGCAGAAATTCCCCTTATTTTGGAGCAAAAATGAAAAAATTTCCATTTTTTATGGCAAAAAGGTATGCATTCTTCTTATTTTCAGGCAAAAAGTCAGAAATTCCCTCTATTTTAGAGCAAAATTGCAGAAATTCCCCTTATTGTGGGGCAAAAAGGCAGAAATTCCCTATATGTTGGGGGGAAAAGACAGAAATTCTCCTTATTTTAGAGCAAAACTCAGAAATTTCATTTATTTTGGGGCAAAATTGCAGAAATTTCACTTATTTCAGAAAAAAAAGCAGAAATTTTCTTATTTTGGGGCAAAAAGGCAGAAATTTCTTTTATTTTGGTACAAAATTGCAGAAAATTTTCTTATTTTGGGGCAAAAAGGCAGAAATTTCTCATATTTTGGGGCAAAAATGCAGAAAATCCCCTTATTTTGAGGTAAAAAGGCTAAAATTCCCCTTATTTGGTTGCAAAAAGGCAGAAATTTTCCTTATTTTGGGGCAAAATTGCAGAAATTTCACTTATATCAGGGTAATAAGTCAGAAATTTTCCTTATTTTGGGGCAAAAAAGACAGATATTCCCTTTGTTTTAGGGGAAAAAGACAGAAATTCCACTTATTAAGAGGCAAAAAAGCAGAAATTCCCCTTATTTTGGAGCAAAAATGAAGAAATTTCCCTTTTTTATGGCAAAAAGGTATGCATTCTTCTTGTTTTCGGGCAAAAAGGCAGAAATTCCCCGTTTTTTGGAGCAAAATTGCAGAAATTCCACTAATTTTGGGGCAAAAAGGCAGAAATTCCCTATATGTTAGGGCAAAACGACAGAAATTCTCCTTATTTTGGGGCAAAATTCAGAAATTCCATTTCTTTTGGTGCAAAATTCCCAAAATTTCCCTTATTTTGGGGCAAAATTGCAGAAATTTCAATTATTTTGGGGCAAAATTGCAGAAATTTCACTTTTTTCCGGGAAAAAAGGCCGAAATTTTCCGTTTTTGGGGGCAAAAGGCAGAAATTCCTAATATTTTGTGGCAAAAATGCAGAAATTTCCCTTATTTTGAGGTAAAAAGGCTGAAATTCCCCTTATTTGGGGGCAAAAATGCAGAAATTTCTCTTATACTGGGGCAAAATTGCAGAAATTTCACTTATTTCAGGGTAATAATTCAGAAATTTTCCTTATTTTGGGGCAAAAAATACAGAAATTCCATTTGTATGGGGGGAAAAAGAGAGAAATTCCATTTATTTAGAGGCAAAAAAGCAGAAATTCCCCTTATTTTGGAGCAAAATTGCAGAAATTTCCCTTTTTATAGCAAAAAGGTATGCATTCTTCTTATTTTCAGGCAAAAAGGCAGAAATTTCCCGTATTTTGGAGTAAAATTGCAGAAATTCCCTTAATTGTAGGGCAAAAAGACAGAAATTCTCCTTATTTTGGGGCAAAACGCAGAAATTCCACTTATTTTGGAACAAAATTTCAGAAATTTCCCTTATTTTTGGCCAAAATTGCAGAAATTTCACTTATTTTGGGGCAAAATTGCAGAAATTTCACTTATTTCAGGGAAAAAAGCAGAAATTTTCTTATTTTGGGGCAAAAAGGCAGAAATTTCCCATATTTTGAGGCAAAAATGCAGAAATTCCCCTTATTTTGAGGTAAAAAGACTGAAATTCTTTTTATTTGGGGGCAAAAAGGCAGAAATTTCCCATATTTTGGGGCAAAAATGCAGAAATTCCCTTTATTTGGGGCAAATTGGCAGAAGTTCCCCTTATTTTCAGGAAAAGAGGCAGAAATTCCCATTATTTTGAAGCAAAATTGCAGAAACTCCCCTAATTTTGGGGCAAAAAGGCAGAAATTCCCTTTATTTTGGGGCAAAAATACAGAAATTCTCCTTATATCTGGGCAAAAATCAGAAATTTCCCTTATTTTGGAGCAAAATTTTAGAAATTTCTTTTATTTTGGTACAGAATTGGAGAAATTTTTCTTATTCTGTGGCAAAAAGGCAGAAATTTCTTTTATTTTGGTGCAAAATTGCAGAAATTTTTCTTATTTTGGGGCAAAAAGGCATAAATTTCCCATATTTTGGGGCAAAAATGTAGAAATTTTCTTTATTTTGAGGTAAAAAGGCTGAAATTTCCCTTATTTGGGGGCAAAAAGGCAGAAATTTCTCTTATTTTGGGGCAAAATTGCAGAAATTTCACTTATTTCAGAAAAAAAAGAAAAAATTTTCTTATTTGGGGGCAAAAAGGCAGAAATTTCTTTTATTTTGGTGCAAAATTACAGAAATTTTCTTTATTTTGGGGCAAAAAAGACAGAAATTCCCTTTGTTTTGAGGGAAAAAGACAGAAATTCCACTTATTTAGAGGCAAAAAAGCAGAAATTCCCCTTATTTTGGAGCAAAAATGAAGAAATTTCCCTTTTTCATGGCAAAAAGGTATGCATTCTTCTTATTTTCGGGCAAAAGGGCAGAAATTCCCTATATGTTGGGGCAAAAAGACAGAAATTCTCCTTATTTTGGGGCAAAACTCAGATATTCCACATATTTTGGGGCAAAATTCCATAAATTTCCCTTATTTTGGGGCAAAATTGCAGAAATATCACTTATTTTAAGGCAAAATTGGAGAAATTTCACTTATTTCAGAAGAAAAAAGAAGAAATTTTCTTGTTTTGGGGCAAAAAGGGAGAAATTTCTTTTATTTTTGTACAAAATTGCAGAAATTTTTCTTATTTTGGGGCAAAAATTCAGAAATTCCCCTTATTTTTAGGTAAAAAGGCTGAAATTCTCTTTATTTGGGAGCAAAAAGGCAGAAATTGCCCTGATTTTGTGGCAAAATTCCAGAAATTTCACTTATTTTAGGGTAATAAGTCAGAAATTTTTTATTTTGGGGCAAAAAGGCAGAAATTTCTTTTATTTTGGTACAAAATTACAGAAATTTTTCTTATTTTGTGGCAAAAAAGAAGAAATTTCCCTTATTTTGGGGCAAAATTGCAGAAATTTCACTTATTTTGATGTAAAAAGGCTGAAATTCCCCTTATTTTGGGGAAAAATGGCAGAAGTTTTCCTTATTTTGGGGCAAAATTGCAGAAATTTCACTTATTTCAAGGTAATAAGTCAGAAATTTTCCTTATTTTGGGGCAAAAAAACAGAAATTCCTTGTTTTGGGGAAAAAAGACAGAAATTCCACTTATTTAGAGGCAAAAAAGCAGAAATTCCCCATATTTTGGAGCAAAATTGCAGAAATTCCCCTAATTGTGGGGCAAAAAGGCAGAAATTCCCTATATGTTAGGGCAAAACGACAGAAATTCTCCTCATTTGGGGGCAAAATTCAGAAATTCCATTTATTTTGGGGCAAAATTCCCAAAATTCCCCTTATTTTGGGGCAAAATTGCAGAAATTTCAATTATTTTGGGGCAAAATTTCAGAAATTTCACTTTTTCAGGGAAAAAAGGCCGAAATTTTCCGTTTTTGGGGGCAAAAAGGCAGAAATTCCTAATATTTTGAGGCAAAAATGCAGAAATTCCTCTTATTTTGAGGTAAAAAGGCTGAAATTCCCCTTATTTGGGGGCAAAAATGCAGAAATTTCTCTAATACTGGGGCAAAATTGCAGAAATTTCACTTATTTCAGGGTAATAATTCTGAAATTTTCCTTATTTTTGGGCAAAAAATACAGAAATTCCATTTGTATGGGGGGAAAAAGACAGAAATTCCATTTATTTAGAGGCAAAAAAGCAGAAATTCCCCTTATTTTGCAGCAAAATTGCAGAAATTTCCCTTTTTATAGCCAAAAGGTATGCATTCTTCTTATTTTCAGGCAAAAAGGCAGAAATTCCCCGTATTTTGGAGTAAAATTGCAGAAATTCCCTTAATTGTAGGGCAAAAAGACAGAAATTCTCCTTATTTTGGGGCAAAACTCAGAAATTCCACTTATTTTGGAACAAAATTTCAGAAATTTCCCTTATTTTTGGCCAAAATTGCAGAAATTTCACTTATTTTGGGGCAAAATTGCAGAAATTTCACTTATTTCAGGGAAAAAAAGCAGAAATTTTCTTATTTTAGGGCAAAAAGGCAGAAATTTCTCATATTTTGAGGCAAAAATGCAGAAATTCCCCTTATTTTGGGGTAAAAAGGCTGAAATTCCCCTTATTTGGGGGCAAAAAGGCAGAAATTTCCCATATTTTGGGGCAAAATTGCAGAAATTTCACTTATTTCAGGGTACTAAGTCAGAAATTTTTCTTACTTTGGGGCAGAAAAGACAGAAATTCCCTTTGTTTTCAGGGAAAAAGACAGAAATTCCACTTATTTAGAGGCAAAAATGCAGAAATTCCCCTTATTTTGGAGCAAAAATGAAGAAATTTCCCTTTTTTATGGCAAAAAGGTATGCATTCTTCTTATTTTCGGGCAAAAAGTCAGAAATTCCCCCTATTTTAGAGCAAAATTGCAGAAATTCCTCTAATTGTGGGGCAAAAAAACAGAAATTCCCTATATGTTGGGGCAAAAAGACAGAAATTCTCCATATTTTGGGGCAAAACTCAGAAATTCCACATATTTTGGGGCAAAATTCCAAAAATTTCCCTTATTTTGGGGCAAAATTGCAGAAATTTCACTTATTTAGGGGCAAAATTGCAGAAATTTCACTTATTTCAGGGGAAAAAGACAGAAATTACTTTTATTTTGGTACAAAATTGCAGAAATTTTTCTTATTTTGGGCAAAAAGGCAGAAATTTCCCATATTTTGAGGCAAAAATGCAGAAATTTCACTTATTTCAGGGTAATAAGTCAGAAATTTTCATTACTTTGGAGCAAAAAAGACAGAAAGTCCCTTTGTTTTGGTGGAAAAAGACAGAAATTCCAATTCTTTAGAGGCAAAAATGCAGAAATTCCCCTTATTTTGGAGCAAAAATGAAAAAATTTCCCTTTTTTTATGGCAAAAAGGTATGCATTCTTCTTATTTTCAGGCAAAAAGTCAGAAATTCTCTCTATTTTAGAGCAAAATTGCAGAAATTCCCCTTATTGTGGGGCAAAAAGGCAGAAATTCCCTATATGTTGAGGGGAAAAGACAGAAATTCTCCTTATTTTAGAGCAAAACTCAGAAATTTCATTTATTTTGGGGCAAAATTGCAAAAATTTCACTTATTTCAGAAAAAAAAAGCAGAAATTTTCTTATTTTGGGGCAAAAAGGCAGAAATTTCTTTTATTTTGGTACAAAATTGCAGAAAATTTTCTTATTTGAGGGCAAAAAGGCAGAAATTTCTCATATTTTGGGGCAAAAATGCAGAAAATCCCCTTATTTTGAGGTAAAAAGGCTAAAATTCCCCTTATTTGGTTGCAAAAAGGCAGAAATTTTCCTTATTTTGGGGCAAAATTGCAGAAATTTCACTTATATCAGGGTAATAAGTCAGAAATTTTCCTTATTTTGGGGCAAAAAAGACAGATATTCCCTTTGTTTTAGGGGAAAAAGACAGAAATTCCACTTATTAAGAGGCAAAAAAGCAGAAATTCCCCTTATTTTGGAGCAAAAATGAAGAAATTTCCCTTTTTTATGGCAAAAAGGTATGCATTCTTCTTGTTTTCGGGCAAAAAGGCAGAAATTCCCCGTTTTTTGGAGCAAAATTGCAGAAATTCCACTAATTTTGGGGCAAAAAGGCAGAAATTCCCTATATGTTAGGGCAAAACGACAGAAATTCTCCTTATTTTGGGGCAAAATTCAGAAATTCCATTTCTTTTGGTGCAAAATTCCCAAAATTTCCCTTATTTTGGGGCAAAATTGCAGAAATTTCAATTATTTTGGGGCAAAATTGCAGAAATTTCACTTTTTTCCGGGAAAAAAGGCCGAAATTTTCCGTTTTTGGGGGCAAAAGGCAGAAATTCCTAATATTTTGTGGCAAAAATGCAGAAATTTCCCTTATTTTGAGGTAAAAAGGCTGAAATTCCCCTTATTTGGGGGCAAAAATGCAGAAATTTCTCTTATACTGGGGCAAAATTGCAGAAATTTCACTTATTTCAGGGTAATAATTCAGAAATTTTCCTTATTTTGGGGCAAAAAATACAGAAATTCCATTTGTATGGGGGGAAAAAGAGAGAAATTCCATTTATTTAGAGGCAAAAAAGCAGAAATTCCCCTTATTTTGGAGCAAAATTGCAGAAATTTCCCTTTTTATAGCAAAAAGGTATGCATTCTTCTTATTTTCAGGCAAAAAGGCAGAAATTTCCCGTATTTTGGAGTAAAATTGCAGAAATTCCCTTAATTGTAGGGCAAAAAGACAGAAATTCTCCTTATTTTGGGGCAAAACGCAGAAATTCCACTTATTTTGGAACAAAATTTCAGAAATTTCCCTTATTTTTGGCCAAAATTGCAGAAATTTCACTTATTTTGGGGCAAAATTGCAGAAATTTCACTTATTTCAGGGAAAAAAGCAGAAATTTTCTTATTTTGGGGCAAAAAGGCAGAAATTTCCCATATTTTGAGGCAAAAATGCAGAAATTCCCCTTATTTTGAGGTAAAAAGACTGAAATTCTTTTTATTTGGGGGCAAAAAGGCAGAAATTTCCCATATTTTGGGGCAAAATTGCAGAAATTTCACTTATTTCAGGGTACTAAGTCAGAAATTTTTCTTACTTTGGGGCAAAAAAGACAGAAATTCCCTTTGTTTTCAGGGAAAAAGACAGAAATTCCACTTATTTAGAGGCAAAAATGCAGAAATTCCCCTTATTTTGGAGCAAAAATGAAGAAATTTCCCTTTTTTATGGCAAAAAGGTATGCATTCTTCTTATTTTCGGGCAAAAAGGCAGATATTCCCTTTGTTTTGGGGGAAAAAAACAGAAATTCCACTTATTTAGAGGCAAAAAAGCAGAAATTCCCCATATTTTGGAGCAAAATTGCAGAAATTCCCCTAATTGTGGGGCAAAAAGGCAGAAATTCCCTATATGTTAGGGCAAAACGACAGAAATTCTCCTCATTTGGGGGCAAAATTCAGAAATTCCATTTATTTTGGGGCAAAATTCCCAAAATTCCCCTTATTTTGGGGCAAAATTGCAGAAATTTCAATTATTTTGGGGCAAAATTGCAGAAATTTCACTTTTTTCAGGGAAAAAAGGCCGAAATTTTCCGTTTTTAGGGGCAAAAAGTCAGAAATTCCTAATATTTTGAGGCAAAAATGCAGAAATTCCTCTTATTTTGAGGTAAAAAGGCTGAAATTCCCCTTATTTGGGGGCAAAAATGCAGAAATTTCTCTTATACTGGGGCAAAATTGCAGAAATTTCACTTATTTCAGGGTAATAATTCAGAAATTTTCCTTATTTTGGGCCAAAAATACAGAAATTCCATTTGTATGGGTGGAAAAAGACAGAAATTCCATTTATTTAGAGGCAAAAAAGCAGAAATTCCCCTTATTTTGGAGCAAAATTGCAGAAATTTCCCTTTTTATAGCCAAAAGGTATGCATTCTTCTTATTTTCAGGCAAAAAGGCAGAAATTCCCCGTATTTTGGAGTAAAATTGCAGAAATTCCCTATATGATGGGGCAAAAAGACAGAAATTCTCCTTATTTTGGGGTAAAACTCAGAAATTCCACTTATTTTGGAACAAATTTCAGAAATTTCCCTTATTTTTGGCCAAAATTGCAGAAATTTCACTTATTTTGGGGCAAAATTGCAGAA